>NW_010253148.1:0-78782 GCF_000690775.1 Eurypyga helias | reverse complement strand
TTTTAAGGTCCCTACTGACCCAAACCATTCTATGATTCTATGATCTTCCTTATAAATAATGCAAGTGATTATCTACTATATAAATCACTAAATATGCCATTGATAATTTAGGTAAGACAAGTTTCCAAAGAAAATTAATGGTACATAACAGATTTCATGCATGCAATTCAATCATAGTTAGAAATGAAAATAATTTACACAATCACAATTCAGTATTGTTCCATTTAGATTAACTATTAATATGTCATCAAGAAATAGTTCCTTATTTAGATTGGCTAGTGCAGTGATCTTCAGAATCTAAAAACTTCAGTAAAAGACAAGACAAAATATAATCCGCCTCACTGAATATTGCATTTATTATTTTAAACTAAACCTAAGTATAATGATATTTGCAATTTTACTGAAACACAGTCTTATAGGAATCCAAAAAATTGCCTCCTCTGAATGCATGTGTTCTCAAATGAATCATTTTGCAGAAACACTGGGTATTTCTGAATTATCCTGGATATTCCAAGGAAGCCCATGTGTGTCATGGACAAGTGTTTCATAAATGAAAAATGAATAAAGAAATAATTTTTTTGATACATATTCACTGCTGTGCCTAACAAAGGACACATTTCTACCATACATATTAAGTCATAACAATTTATTTACTGTGACCTTTTTACCTTAACAGCTCCACTTTTGTTCAGGATCTCAATATATTCCTGCCTGTTTAGACATTAATTAAACATTCACAACTGAGCCATAAGATACATATTCACTCTTATCTTATTTACTGCCATTCTGATAGGCTTTTTGTAAACAATCTCGGAAATGTTTTGGAGTATATGATCAAATATATTGTTATTACTAATATTAAGTAAAACATATTAATAAAATCTGATATATTTTTGTCTAAATTATCTCTAGTGATACACTGTATTACTGAGCTCTTTTAAGGCAAACTATTTAAAGACAAAGATATTTTACAAAGTATATAATTTAAAACAAACAAATTACTAAGTAATATAATATTCCTCTACTAAAGAAAAAGAAACTACAGACTGGTGTCCTAAATTATATATCCAAATACATTATAATTAAAACTATTTTTCATTTCATGTGGCATACAATGATATAAATATACAGTACTGTGCATACTTTCATACATTTATATATACATATGAAATTCATATATGCAAGTTTATTTACAATAAACCAGAATTCAACAAGCTAACCTCAGTCTTCCCAATCACTTAAAATAGGCATCACAGATAATTTACATTAAGACCTATTGTGCCCTTAGCAGAAATTTATCACTAAACTTACATAAAATGTCATTAAACTGTCGACTAAACCAAGTATTAACAGTCAGCTTTGAATCTCAGCAGGATTTTTTTCAGTTTATTTGTTTCTCCTTCCATTATTACAAAACATCCTTAAATCTGGCCTGAAACCACATTAACCTCTGCCATAGTTATTTGGAGTTGCATGACAGATGGGTTTCTGCCATGTATTTTTACACACATGGATGGTATGAGCTTCACCTGCTGGGGATGGGAAGGCACAATCAGGTTGGAATCACCTTTCATTTCTAAAAGGAGAATAATACTTTCATAGTAACAAATGTGTAGATCCAAAAGAAAATCATACAATTTACTGGAACTGAGAAAGCAGCTGGGACCTCTGGTAAATGTTGCTATTCTTTCCTACCATTGAGGGTTTATTCTAAAAGCATCTGTAGCGCTGTGGGCAACATTTTTTTTTCTGAGTGAAGAACCCTGTGTGTTTTGTGCTGAGTACCTCACATTTCCTTCAGAAACAGCATGAAAACTTTCCTGATTTTGAAACTATTTCCCTTTATTGTCTTGTGAATAAGTCAGAAGATAAAATCCAGCAGATGTAAGATTGCAAATACGCTGTATGTTTTTTTCATTTAGAAAGGTAAACTGATTATTGCATTGACAAGAGTTTGTGATTCCCATGCTGATGTTCAACTGTAGAAATTAGCTAGATTACAGCTAAAATTAATTTTTCTTTCTCAGTAAAGCTTCTGTCCATGTTTCTGTATCCTTCATTTTCGTCTTTATTGTAAATGGTTAAATGAAATATGAAACACCCTAAAACTATGGAGTAAAATTTTTTCCCAGTTTGGCTGTGTATTGTCAATAAATTCCTTGACTATATTTTCTGCCTAGATACTCGATAATCATTGTGGCATAAGCATTTTATGATAAAGAAAGATAATGTAATTTTGGGAGGTTTTTTAAGTAGAAAATAATGCAATATTTACTTAACAAAGATGTTTCCTGACAGAAGGCTTTAGAGAGCAGAATAAGGAAAAATGAAGAGACTAAGATAAAATAAGGGCAAACTGGTAATGTTTTTCTCAGTGTGCTTAAATGGCTCATTTTTGTTTCTTTTGGCTCATTTTGTCTGTGGAACCTTTCTGACTGCTTGTGGATTGAGTTGCATCCCTTTCACTTTATGTTCTTAGGAACTTGTTGCAAACACCTTGAACCAAAGCTTCTAAAGATAACTTTTGACCTATGCTGAAATTTTACTCCTATTTCTGTTCTACTTTTTAATCTTTTACTACACAACTTCTTGAATAGTAAATAGAATATTCTCATATGTCCTCATCGATTGCTAGCTGCACCAGAGGCTGATAGATTTTCCAGTCTTGAAGTGTTTCTAATGGCTATATTACACAATTGGGAGAAGTATGCACAATATTCTCTGATCTTTTAGTAGAAACATTCTGTTACGGCATAAACACAAGTTGCATGTTTGTTCACAGCCCTTCTCCCCTACACTGCTCCTCTTCCAGAAAATGTATTCAGAAAGACTTTTCATGACAATTACTTAAAGAGTTTATCATCTGAGTTCTGTTTCTTGTCTGGAACAAAAGAATATTTCTTCAGTAAAACTTCACAGGTAATAAGGATTCATCTTACTCAATATTTCTTTTGTTAATAGTCAACACTTTTCGAATTTCTATGCTAATTTAGAAAAAAATACACATAGAAAGCTTTAAGGGCAGTAGGTATTCTGCTGTTTTCTATATCCCTTTCTCTTTCCATCTCAACAAAAATGAGTACTGAAGAACACATACTGAAAGGGGCAACAACCTTAATCCTGTTGAAAGACAGAACATCTGAAAATAAACCAGGATTTATTTTGAATACTGTAGTTTTTGTTTGTTTAACACTAACTGGATTTTTGACACAAGGTAATTTGTAGCTTTACAAGTCTATAAGTTCTCCATAACTTGTAAAACTGATGATCTTAGTAAGATTTATCTCAGGGGGGGAAAAAAAAAAATGAAGACAACTTGATTTCTTGTTAAACAAATGTGATAATCAAACCTCATTCTTCCATTATTCCAAAATATTTTAAGTAATTAAAATTTGCACTTCATCTCCTTATTTTCTGGCATTGATATGACCATATTCTATAGATGATCTGAGTCAGTAACTAAATACTACTTTTTTTTTATGGTTGTGGTTTTTTTTTTCTTTCTTTATCCTGCTGGCCTAAATCATTGCTGCCTTAGCGAGCTTAACTGTCCATCTGAAGTCAGTAACATGAATAAGTTGTCACTTCACTTGACATGGGTTATAATATTGCATAGTTCATGTCTATAAAACAAGCTAGACTGGAAATCCAAGGTTGTCTGTCATGATGATTAGTTGTAAGCATGAGAACGTTGTTCTTTTTGATGCATGTTATTAGCCAGCAATGGGAGTCCAAAAGATTTTATCAAAGATGAGAAGATACTTCCTCTAAGGAACTGTTTAGTTTAATTCTGTCTTGTTTGCAGATAAACAAATTTTGTTTTAACCTTGATAGATGCACAAATCAGATAAAAAGATTTGAAACTGTGACCAAAGAAACTCTAAACTAAAACTCTCTAGAGAGTGCCATTCCACTGGTATTTGCCAAGTAATAGCCTTTGGTTTTCATGTTTTCTCTGCACTCACTTTTGAGGACAGTATTTTTATTTCTTTGTCAACTGTCATATCTACCAAATAACATTTGTGAAATATTTCTATGCATGCAAATAGCATTCTAATTTTGTTTTGGTCTTTACTAGTCCTCCTTTCGCTTTGGCTCTACAGACGTTATAAAGAGAATATTTTATAGCTTTCTTAATTGAAAAATTAATAGAATGGCTATCGACACACCATTCTGAAATTTTTGAACCATTCCGATTCTGCCTCATAAAATGAGAAAAGTATTTTGAGAAGGACTGTGTTACATATATAGCAAGCAGGAAGAACTAGGACTAGATTCACTTACATGTCAGTCTAACGGGATTTAGAATTTTATCAGTTCAAACAACCTAGTAATATTATAGTCTATCAGGCTACAAAGGCTTAAAAGTAAGGAAAAATAATGTCTAATTAAAAAAAAATTATAATTACTTGTCTTGATAAATTAGTTACAAGATAATGTTACAATTATGTTAAATATGTCTACCTACTCTTATGATTGTTGTGATTGCTAACACTACTAAAAATGTACTCAACCTCAGAATGTTCTTTTTAAGAACAATAGCTAAATTCTCCTAAATGCTCTGAATTCTATTTCTTCATTTTGGCATTGATTCAACACTATCAGAGATCACTAGAACAAAGGTGTGTGTTTGGGTTTTTTTTTAATTAGTTTTCAAAACTAATATCAGAAATCTAAGTAAATCAAGACTACGTTCACTTCTGCTTATTATACAGGTACAGTTATATACACATAGGATGAATAGTGTTAGGTTTAAAAAAGCCTGTACACAGTGTTCTAAATAGAAATGGACAAACTTAAATAAAATAACAACATGAAATATAAACCACAGCTTTATCACCTAATTTTCTACAGTTGCAAGTAAAATCCTTGTATTTGTCCAAAGTCACCACATGCCTGTATTTGAGAAGTCAGCTGTTAGGTATCACACAGATGTACATAATTTACTGGATAGAACTTCATATTTGTCCACATATTTTTTCAGTCTCTAATAATAGCAACTGCATTTATATGTTACTGTAGAATTTGAACGTAAAAAATAGAAATCAGTGTCAGAAGGTAGTCTAATTGACATATGTTTACACTGATGAGCCCCTGTAAAGAAAACTCTGTATTTGGTATTTAATCCAAAGTTTGTTGCAAAACCAAACATTGACTGTTGCAGCAGCACAATAATCTATTATGGGAATCTGTTTTGGAATTTTCCACTGAATTTTCATCAGTTGAGATTAAAGAAGCTTATATATAACAGTAATATTTAAGATATTCAGTTTATTAGTTTATTTCAGGTAACAAAAAACAAGAATGGGAAAAATAAAAGATTTATTGTTCTACTGTTGCTCATATAATAAAACAGAAGGTGGCAATCAATACATTTAATAGTACTTGAAGACACCACAGATTTCTTTCATTCCTTTACTCAAGAAATGTGATCAAATCAAATCCATCCAACTATGATGTTTAATAAAGACTTCTCAGCAAGGGTAGTATTTTCTTACATCAACTCTTCATACTCAAATTGTCAGCGTGCATCTGCTCAAATAAAGAATATAAAAAATTTTAATAGTAAAACACATGTTCACTCTTTTCCTACTCTTATGACTGATATTAAAAAAAAAAAATAAAATTGACAAGCAACAATTATCTTACAGAGATGGTGAGTTAAATTTTCAGTAAGAAAGGTAAAGACTGACAAAACTATATGGCTGAAAGTATTATGTTCTTATATTTTTCAAAAAAATGCTTTTGTTCCAATGCAATTTTGAAAGCACTTTAAGATGGGTTTTTCCATGAATATAAATACCAAAAAACATACTGTTCTCTGAACATCACTTAAAACTGATTGTGGTTTTATTTTTCTTATGCATAATTCACAGAAACACATAGATTTTCTAGTTTTCATCTATGCCTCAGATACTGCTTTCATGTTCACCTTTACTTTAAGAGGATTTAGGGCTTTTTCTTCCACAGGTTTAAGGAACATGGTCTTTAGTCTGCAGCTACTTCACATGAAACACTGTACAGACTCACATTTCTTTTAAATTTAATCAAACACTGAACCATCTCTTGACCTTTTGAGAAGCTTAATTTTTCAAAATCACACTTGAAACAACACAATCAAAAAAGAGTAAAAGTAAAAAAGAATGAGATTCACAGTTTCCCTAAATATTATTTTATCTTAATTTTTGGAGAGGGGAAGAAATCTTACAGCCTCTTAACTGATTTTTTTTTGGTCGCACTGCAACTAGACTATTAAAGTCCAAGATAAAGAAATTTCTTATGAACACACATACATGCACACAAATATGTTTACTTCTCTCTTTCTGTTCCTCTTCTGAAACTTCCCAAAGGAGAATGAATACTCAAATAAATCAGTTTTGATCTAATATTTTAACTGATTTAAATTTAAGCTTGGCATGTTCACACCTTTCCATTAGCTGTCAACTTTGTAGTTCTTGTTAATATATCCATTTAAACTGAATTTATGTATGAATACTGAAATCTACAAATGTTCATTTTTACAACCTGGGTAAAAATATTTCTAAGTCAGTATCTATATTGTAGATAGTGACATTGGGAACTTTCAAACATTATCCTCAAAATTAAGTTGGCACTTCTCTTAGTGACTCAGAGGCCAGCTATGGAGCTGAAGTATTTATGGATATATGCAGACACAATTAATCTATTTTCACAACTTGCAGTTTGCCTCTTTCTCATTTCCATGCCTGCAACAACAAGAAGGAAAGCCTACCATAAAGACTATAAGCTTTGCTTCAGGAGATAACTGTAGCTACAGTTTGATGTCATCATAAACAGTGAAGAAATTTTCTGTCAATTTAGTATAATATATACTATTGGTTTTGAGTACCTCACATGCTGTTTATTTAAGGAGAACCATTAATTGTTTCTAGGCTTGAGTTGGTAACCATGTCAATGCATCCCCTCTACATGAGGCTGAGCTGCCCTTTAAGCAAGCCAAATAAGGCATTCTTGGGTTATGCTATAACTTTTACACAAGTCACTATGGGGGTTTCCTTTCAGTAGATAACTGGACTGCTAAGCCAAGATGACAGAGAACTCATATATTCCCAGTCTGGCTCTTTGTGGAATCAGGACTTTCTGCTGGTATACACAGACTTGGTGTTTTGAAGTGTTTAAGTGTTTCAAAGTTTAGTAATACAAATTGATGTGGCATGATGAACTATGCCTCCTTTGGGATATCAAACTATATTGTTTCATATTGTTTCTTCCACCTTAGAAAAGTTTCTTTTATTTTAAACATATTTCTGGCTAAATATTTTACTGTTGCAGATTAACTACTCCAGAAAGAATGCAGGTGCTTTAGTAACATTGGTGTACTACACAAGCAGTGAGAATCAACTTGTGTTCTGTGTGCAGGAAGTGTACCTCAAGGCCATTTAGCAAAATGTAAATTCACAAGTCTACAGATGGGGAAATTGAGACAACTGAAGGCTAGACTGTTCATCTGACTTCACTCCTCTTTTGCAGTCCTGTTGTGCATTCAGAGATGGATCAAGCTCAAAAACTAACAACAGAAACCTTCCAGGGACTGTAACTGTACCATGAAGATTTTGTACCTATTCCTTCAGCAACTGTGCCATGGGTATATACGTACTAGTTAGACAGAGATCCTTCTGGATCTCAGTGTCCAGAGGGGTGCATGGCAACCTCTTTTTCTCTTTTTGTACGTACATAGAAGAGATATAGTACACTGTTCAATATTTTTCACCAGCTGATTGAGCTAGGGAATTAATTTTCTGGTACTTGTTCTCTAGCTTCATGACTCAGTGCTGTTTTTTGAGGGCCTTAGTGATAGACTGCATGCAGTCTTTTCTTGTTTTGATACCCCTGATAGGACTGGCTGAGTGAGCTGGTCTCCTCTGGAAGGTGGAATTGAATAGCTTTTTCCACAATAAATAACTCAGTATACTCAGGAACACAAGGTTTGAGACACTGTAGAATATGATGGAAGAAGGAATCTGATGGCCACAGTGATAATATAGGATGTTGCAGCTCAAAGAGTTTGCTGAGAGGGCCAGAGAGCCAGGCCACAGATACAAGGAAGGAACTCTTGGAGATGTCAGAGGGAAGTGGTCACACTCTCTATGGCTTCTGCTTCTTACACTTCTTTCACAAAAAGAAATTGTGGGAAAACATCATGCAAACTTCTTTTTACTTTGTACGTGTAAATGTTTTTCTGGTCTAGCTTCTCTAGTTAATTTGTAGGGGTATTTGTTTGGTTGCTTTTGCGTGTTTTTTGTTTAATTGGTTGTTTGGTTTTGTTGTTGTTGGTAGTGGGTTTTGGGTTTTTTTGGGGGGTGGGTTTTTTTTTTTTTATTTTCTTTGTATAATAGTAGATACTATTACAGAAAATGTGAAATTAATTTAAAGAGTGACTCTTTTTGAAGACCTGAGCATAGAAAGAATTCTAGTCATCTCTAGCCAATTTAGGGTCTTCTCATTTCATTTTTAGAGAGCTTGAAGCCCTGAACTGTACTTTTGTTTCAATAAACTGACCCAGGGATGACTTTCAGGTTTCCCATTTTATCTACGGTTTGTTTTTTAAAATCCACACCTAGGTATGGCTTTTGTTTCCATACAGGATGATAGAATTGTATTTTTGTGTGGTGTTGATGTTTATCCTTGTGATTTTCACGAGCTTTGTAACTATAGCATAAGGGATAAAGGTCTTAAACTAACCTTTGCTTTAGTCTGACTGAACTGGCCTGTGTTTAAAAACTCTAATTCTTACCATGAATTAACTATTCAGATAACATGGATTGTATAAGCCTACTTCAAAGAGAATTATGTTAACAGTAAATGAAATTAGAGCAGAATCATATTTGTATCGGAAAATCACTATTTTACATTTGTATAGCAGTCCTCCAGTTACCTTCCATTCTGATTGAATTTCCCTAGATTAACTGATATGTTTACCTGCCTTTCCATCTGCTAAGTGGACTGTTTGCAACTTACCTGCTTAAATACTGGCAGGGAGCACAAATTAAGCCATTTGTCATTGTATGCTTGTATAATGAAAAGCATTTTGACATTAGTATAAGTGCATAGAGAAAACTGCTGCAAAGGAACAGCCAAAGAGATAACATCCCTATATTTAGCAAGGCTCAGTGAGGAGAAGGTTGGAAAAATTCAAAGGTCAAAAAAATTTAAAATCCCACCATGTTTAAACTATTCATCCAGATTTTCAGAACAGTGAAATTGGAGAGCTTCCAGTTTATCCTTTTGTTTTTCTTATTTGTCTCCTGCCAGGGCAATCACAGCAGCAAATTACTTCCTCTCTCTGTGTACAGAAGGCAGTAATTTTTTCTTAACCCTTCCTTTCCAAAACAATACAATCACAAAGTCATCTTATTTATTTACAAAGTAGAATATTGTCAACACTAGGCACAATCTGAATGAGTTTCCTTCACAGTTTGATCAATATGCATCTAGAAATTACAATTTTTAATGCATTTTATGAGAAAGACTCTGTGGCACTCTAACATATAACTGCTTGTTTTTTATTTCAGAGCATCTACCTTTGCAATTTGTGAGTTATGTGTGATAGAAATTTATATATCCTTTTTATTAAACATATTTTAGTAATAAAACTAGTTGGGGGAACACTTCACAGCTGAAAATTTATATGCACATGAACCTTTGTAGTGGAATGGCGTTAGAGAATTAAGAAGGTAAAGAAAAGAAGCCCTAAGATTTTCTTGTTGTCATTACAAATAGTTTTCAGTAATCTTCAGAAATATTTTCAAGAAAATATAAGGTAGAATTTAGAATTCTGAAAGCCACTAGTTGTGTCTTAACTATCATGAGAAACCAAGATAAATATCTACTTACATATTAATCTTTCTCTTTCAGTTCAATAACATCTGCAGAATATTCCTTCAGAGTAAATTAAACATATTCCTTAGCCTTCCTAAATAATTATCTTCTCTGCTTCTTTTTCTTGTAGCTAAGAAATAGATTATTTAGTACCATGCAATTATTAGCTTGGACCTAGCAATTCCCCTAGCTTCCCCAGCACAGACATACTTATCCCCCAAAATCCTGATTAGTAATCCCCTGGTGTGACATAGAAACAACTGTCTCCAGTTGTCCTTTTTAACCATTATTTAACTCAAAGCTACACATTTATCATCTGAAGATTCTACGAGTGAAAAATGGGCAGATTACACCAGACTTCTATTTCAGGCCTCTCAAATTAAAATTACTTGCCATCTTTTTTAACTCGTTATTGGGAAGAAAGAATCACAAAAATGTGGAAAGGAAAGGGAAAAATGAAAAGATAAGTGTAAGAGCAAAGAATTTTCCTGAGAGGGAATGTGATAAAAGAACAATTTTTACTTTTTTTTTTTTGGACAGCTTAACTGGCATTTCCCTGAAGATCACACTTATCAGCCTCACAGTTCAGAATTTTGACAGACGAAGACATAAAATAAGCAGGCTTAGAAGGTTCAGAGAATCATCAAGCATACAAAACTAGAGAGAGAAAATATATGAAGAACTTCTCTGAGTTTGGGAGCAAAAATAATAATTTAGGTTAGAAAAAACCCCTGGAGGTAATGTAATCAAACAAACAAAGTAAATAATGGCTTATTAGTGCTTCACAATGATCTGAAGCTGAATGAAATGTGATTTCAATATTAAAAAAAGTGGTGAAAATGCATAAAAATAAGGAACAACATGACTGGTCTAACAGTAGCATCAGCAATCATGGTGGGAATATCATAAGATATACAAAAAAATACTCCCTTTGAAGTAACTCGCAGATTAAATTTTGCCAAATAGGATCTACAGATAGATTTAAATGAACAATTACCACAATAAACATGAACAAAATTAAAACTTTCAGAAGCCAAACCATTCTTAGTTTCTAAAATAGTGCTAATATGTGTTTGGAATTATTGGGCTGCTTTTGCCTGAATGAAAGGAAAAGGCAGCTGATTGGAGGAAGATGTCTGGAGAAACATATCCCGAAAGAGGCTCTGGGCCAAGAGGGCTGCACCCATCGCTGGTACCATACTCCTCCTGGCTGGGACTGCTTGGAGCTGTCCCTTACTGCAACATCTTCCACTGCATGACACAGACCAGACAGGGAGCCCTGGAGTTACAGGAGATGTAACACCAGAGAAGTGTGGTTGGTGCTAGTCAACAGCACACACACCTCTTGTGTAACACTTGCAAAGGTATCATTAATGAAGGTTTTCCGTATTAGTTTGGAATATAGCTATTACAATTATTTGTAAATAAGTAATGATAATTCTTGTATATTGATTTAGATGATAAATATTTGAATCTATATAAAAGTGTTGTAGAGGTTTCATTCCATAACAGAACAAAGTATTTAAAATGTGACAGTATGATTATAGTGAAATTCTATACATTGAATAAAAATAACATAAACAAATGTTAAGTATATTATGTAGAAAGTGATAGTGTTATGCCTTCATAGTCTTTGTCTTCTAGAAGTTCAGCATAAGGACAGGATGAAAAAAAGAAAAAAAGAAAGAAAGACAGACTAATCTAACTGAACAGCTGCATTTTTATTTTGGTGAAAAGGAGGGTAGAAGAAAAAAGCATGCAAAAAGTATTAAGGGTTTTGGATAAGAGAGCCTGGCAAGCTTGCATTTCTGGTTATTACTGTGCCCTCCCATGAGCAAGATCCACAACCTTCTTAGGCTTTGAAGGTTGCAGATACTTTTTTACAGTACTGGTTACTGACAGCAGATCTTTATATCCTCTATGCCTTATTTGAAAAATTGCAACAGAGAAACAGCCAAGCTGTTCAGATGAAGACTGAATTATAATGAAAAGGGAAACAAAATACCTTTGTAGAATTTTAAGAGCTTGAAACTGCATGTATTTTCTGCTGATCAAACAAAACAAAAATAAATTACTTGGGAGGGATGAAGTCTTTCCTAATTTTCCAAATACTTTTTTGGGTTTTTTTCCCATCTTAACATTAGTATGAAACTTCAGATGGTCTGAAAAAAAGTCTTTATCCCTTATTTACATTTGCATGTATAATCCTCATACTAAAAAGTGAAACATGGAGAAAACTTTAAAGTATGGTGGGTAAGGGAATACTAACTGATGTCGTCTACCTGAACTTGTGTAAAATATTTGACACTGTCCCACAAGACATCCTTGTCTCTGAAGTGGAGACACATGGATTTGGTGGATGGACCATTTGAAGGATAAAGAATTGTCTGGATGGTCACACTCAAAAAGTGGTGGTCAGTGGCTCTATGTCTGAGTGGAGATCACTAATGAGCGGCATTACTCAGGGGTCAGTGTTGGGACCTGTGCTGTTCAACATCTTTGTCAGTCACATGGATGGTGGGATTGAATGCACCCTCAGCAAGTTTGTTGATGACACCAAGTTGTGTTGTGCGGTCAACACACTGGAGGGAAGGGATGCCATCCAGAGGGACCTTGACAGTCTGGAGAGGTGGGCCACTGCCAACCTCATGGAGTTCAACAAGGCCAAGTGCAAGGTTCTGCACCTGGGTCAGGGCAATCCCAAATACAAGTATTTGTATTTGGAGGCTGGATTGACAGCAGCCCTGAGGAGAAGGACTTGGGGGTACTGGTGGATGAAAAGCTGAACATGAGCCGGCAGTATGCGCTGGCAGCCCAGAAAGCCAACCGTATCCTGGGCTGTATCAGCAGTTTGCATGGCCAGAAGGTTGCGGAAGGTAATTCTGCCCCTCTACTCCACTCATGAGAACCCACCTGGAGTGCTGCATCCAGCTCTAGAGCCCTCAGCATCAGAAGGATATCAACTGGTTGGAGCGAGTCCAGAGGAGGCCACAAAGATGATCAGAGGGCTGAAGCACCTCTGCTATGAAGGAAGGCTGCAAGAATTGAGTTTGTTCAGCCTGGAGAAGAGAAGGCTCCAGGGCGACCTCATTGCAACCTTCCAGTACCTGAAGGGGCCTACAAGGAAGCTGGAGGGGACTTTTTACAAGGGCTGTAGTGACAGGACAAGGGGTAATGGGTTTAAATTGAAAGTGGGGAGATTTAGATAGATATAAAGAAGGATGTCTCAATGAGAGTGGTGAGGCACTGAAACAGGTTACGCAGAGAAATTGTGGATGCCCCATCCCTGGTAGTGTTTAAGGTCTGGTTGGATGGGACTTTGAGTAACCTCATTTAGTGGAAAGTTTCCCTTCCTATGGCAGCGGGGTTGGAACCAGATGATTTTTAATGTCCCTTCCAACCCAAACCACTCTACGATTCTATGGATGTAATGATTTTGGCCACAGTACATGCAAACACTTGTATGTGTTTTGCCACAAGACATGCAAACCTCAGCAGTAGTTGCATCATTCCTTTAAATACTGTTAATAAGAGAATAACAAAACAGATTTATGCATTTTAACCTGTCTAACCTGCTCCTTAACTTGAAAATATATTGACCCATTTAGATAGGAGTACAGCTTTGAATAGCTGTAAAACATCAGGGGTTTGGAAAGGTTTAACCTGAACAATAGCTTTTCCAATTAAGTTGTTTATATCGAAACACTAATAATTTGTGTACATCCCATTCTGCATTGTCAGGTGTTTGGTGTTTTTGGTTTTTGGTTTGGTTTGGTTTGGGGTTTTTTGGGTTTTGTTTTTGGTTGGCTTTGGGTTTTGTTTTTGGGCTTTTTTTTCTGAATTAGTGATTATTGTAGTGCTGCCTAGTGAAGATCTTAAACTTACTTCTTTCCTTCACTCTCTCCATTAATAATCTCCCTTCCTCAGGGAAAAGAACTTAAAAAACAGTAGATATGCAAGGTGGATGCCTGTTCCAATGTGTCCTTCTCCATGGTCTTCAAGGAAATACCTGTTTCACTGCCGCCTATTCCACAGGGCACAGGAAAATATCTGCTCCACTGTGATCTCTTCCATGGGATGTAAGGGAGTATCTGCTTCTGTGTCTGGAGCACCTCCTCTCCCTCCATCTTCTCTGACCTTGGTGTTTACACTGTTGCTTCTCACACTTTTTTCTTCAATCCTCACAGTCTTTGTCCGAACCTCATGGCGGGTGATTAGCAGAGAAGTAGTGAATTTTGTCAAGGATATTTCTCTGGAAAGGGGGGTTGGAAGTTTTCTTTCCTTCTGTTCTCAGCTCCTGGGCTCGGGGAGGGTTTTTTTTCTCCATATGCTTTTTTGCCTCAGAGTTTGGGATTTTGTTTTGTTTGTCTTGCTTGCTGTCCTGGAACCTGGCTGTGTCTGTCCATAGGTGGTGAGATCCTGTATCATTTGTTCTGTTTTTCTGTTCTTTTAATTACTTATTAGTAATAACATTTTTAGTAACTTCATCAGTTTCATTTATATAATTGAATAGTTCTTATCTCAACTTCTACGAGCCTCCCTTGTTTTTCCTCCAACCCTTCCTCACTGGGATGGGGTGTGGGGCGTGTAGTGGTAGAGCGACTGGTGGTGCTTAATCACCAGATAGGGCTAAACGATGACAGACACTTAAACAAATTTCTTTTCTGGGTTTCAAAAATATATATTTTTTTTATCATTCTCATTTCCACATCTAAAAATAGTACAAACCTCCTGGGGAATATCATAATAGCCAAAATGAAGAAAAAATATTTTGAACTTGTTTTTTAAATCCTATGACATATGGATAATTACTTAGCAAATGAGTAATAGGAAAGGTAGTAATATGACATTAGCTAGCATCATTCATACGAAATTGACTTCTAAATAATTGTTCTTCTTTGTAATTGCTTCTCTATGCCAACCAAGCACCATGAAACAAATCAATTAGGCTGGGTATTTGACTAAAGGGACAACAAAAACAACACCAAAATCATACCAAACCTTAATGAATCAAAGGAAACTTTTTTTTTTTAAAAAAAGCATATTATATTTTAGTATTTGATCATCCAATATTTAAATCAAGTTAACTATGCTGACAAGTCTACGTATTTGAAAACTGTGTGCCTATATTTGATGAATTTATGTTGTCATATTTACATTCTGAAGTAATATAAAAGCTACTTCTGTGAAGAAATTATGTGACTGGTCAACATAAGCCATTTTCCATATTACACTTTGGCATCATATAATGAAAAATAAAAATTCTACTTTTAGATTAGAAACTCATTTAGGAAAAACAAACAAACAAACCCCAAAGAAGTCCAAAACTCATAGTCTCCAGGTTTTTTAAATTCTAATTCTCCCTCTAACTATACATCTGTAAAATTTCAAAGTAAAAACCCCAACAAGCTGTAAAAAAATATTGACCAGGTCCATGTTTAACACAATATTTAAAGTGTTGCCTAACTATCTGTCACTCTTATTTGGCCAAAAATTTAAGTTTATTGGGTTTAATCAAATATTTGTCTTCTTGGGTCAATCAGAGGTTTTTATCAGTATTAGATTTTTTCTAAAACCCTAGCTCTGAAGAAAATCCAAGGTCACTTGTATATAATTAACATACTTCTGTGGATTCTCAACTCAGTGTTACAATGGAATGGAGAGACTTGGCAGCCTCCTGGGATCTTAGAAGAGGATTTTGTAGAGTCCTCTGAGTGAATCATTTAATTCTGTTAAACAGACTAAAAATGACTGTGGCTTTTGTGACTATAACCATGAAAAATTATGCTTATTCAGAAACCTTGAACTCATTTGATCAAGCTACATCACAAGACACATGCTCATCACAAAGAGATCCCTCTTTCAACAGTTTCTAGTGACTTAAGAAATCTAATTATTTTAAAAACAGACTTTTCTCTGACTAAATTAACATTTAAAAGTACTGGTTATCTTTAAGTTACAGATACAGTAGAGGAACTCCCACACACAGGGGTGTGAAGCCAAGAGAAACCATGATCTTTTGCAAGGTCTCTTATCATGAAACTTTAGTGCTCTGTGTGGGAGGGAGTAGTGCTGAGCAAGGGTGGCCACCACTGTAAATGTGGTGATGGGAATCACCACTGTTACTGGGGTAATGGGAACCCCCTAAGCAGAATTTAGAAGATCCTTGCTCTGCTCCAGCTCCACCAGGGAAAAGACCACCTGGAAACAGTCTCACCAACTCATAGACATTATCCCACATACATGTCAGCTTTGTCTAGGCAGCAGCAGCCACTAGTCTATTTTTCCAATATTCTGATGCTGAAAAAATAGGCCCATGATATTATCATATTGCACTGGCCTCTGACTGAAGGAATCAATCTGTTTCATTTTGCATTAGGATCCTGGCCTAGGGATCCCCTAAGAAGTTTTGTCCTTGGCATTCTAATGCTTCCCTTGTCTGTCTATCATCACAACAGATCTGACTTACCTGGGACCTTAAAGTGCGTTTACCTGTAGCTTTTTGTTAAAGTAAGAACTTCTAAAATAAAGAAAAAAAAAACCCCACATTTTAGTTTTGTAATCTAGGCTTTACAAAAATAAAACTAAATTACTTCGTAACACATGTGCTTAAAAAGAAAATATTGCAATAAATTTATTTAAAGAGTATTTTTACTTTTTAATTACCACTTCATAGGACAGACAATTTCCTCTTTACTTCTTTTCTATCCAGCAGTTTCAAGGAGCTTTCATTTATCAGCAAAGTCTAAAGAGTTCCCTCTGATTCATTGGAAAATATTCTTTTTCCACCTGCATCTGAGTCTCAGTTTATGACTTCTTCTTTCATATATATATGTCATTCTTTCTCCCTTGGCACGAATTCTCTCCACAAGCCTCATCTTCACTTTAAAAGTTTCTTCCCCATCAAGGAATCTTTGCTGCTGTCAATCTATTCCCCCTACAGAGATTTACAACTCCATTAGTGCACTGCACCCAAGAAAAGGCAAACAGGAAGCCTTCTCCTTACTACTTTCACCCACTCTTTAAGCAAAGTGATACATAAAATTGTAAGTAAACAAGAAAATTACAGCCACCATTTGCTTTAGTCAGTCCAGTTTTTAATCACTTAATATAAGAAACTTGCATTGAAATAGTAATTTTGTAAATTTTATCATTAATATTTGTTATTAAACGTCATAATGGAGAATACAATTTTCATTTGCAATGTTTCAGTCCTATTCATTTATTGCATCTTTTGGACAAATATGATCATTTAAACCTTCTTTGCTTGTTTAAGGTCTCCTGATGTTTGTAAAAAAACATGCTATCCACTCCCAGCACCAGTGCAGTATACATATTAGAAACTTGTTCTTTCCTAGTAAACAATCAGTTTTCAGTGTTAAATAATCTCCTTCATTTTAAAAGTTAAATAGTATGTTTTACTTTTCTTTCTGTTATGCTTATCCACTGCACAGGATTTTCTGTATTGACATTCTTATTGCTGTATTAACTGATGAATAATTGACGTGAACAAGTGACTGAGGCAAATTGGCTAAAATTGTATAAAGAAATAATATATGGATTATCATTCAAACAACCATTTTCTCATCTCTGCCAAAAAGCTAAAGGTTTACATTTGTGATATAAGGCAAAGAAACACATTATTATTGCTTTTATTTAAATAAAAATATACACATGAGTGTTAAAATGACAAAATCTCAAATACCACAATAGTTTCAGTGAACCTCAGCTTGAGGTGTCTTATTGATGATGGAAATGTTCAACTTTCAGGATCCTACTAAAAACCAAAAAACTTTCCGAGTGTTTAAAATTTTGGAATAGTAGCAAAATACAAAGCATTAAAAAGAGCTCTTAAACAGAGGAAATTTAGATCTACTAGTGTGAGATATATTAAATAAAAAGAGTTGATAACCAATTACTGTTACAGGCAAAACAAAATCAGTTTGTGGGAAAAAAAAAAAAATATCCCAAATCAAAGCCAAAATTATCCCAAATCAAAAGAGAACTATCAAATTATCCCAAATCAAAAGAGAACTAAAACCAAATCTTAAAAACATCTTGCCCCTACCTGTCCTTTCTTGCTCAGCTCAAATTCACTCCAGCTTTTCTCTATCTCCTCTCTCCAAGTGTTGCAAAGGGACAGGGAATTGGGGTACTGGTCAGTTCCTCACACAATGTCTCTGCCCCTCATAGAGAGGACTCCTTACACTCTTCCCCTGCCCCAGTGAAGGGTCCTTCCCATAGGAGACAGCCCTCCATGAACTTCTCCAACTTGAGTCCTTCCAATGGACTACAGTTCTTCACAAACTGTTTCAGTGTGGGTCTCTTACACAGGGTACAGTCCTTCAGGAGCAGTCTGCTTTACTGTGGTTCCCCCGCAGGATCACAAGTTATACCAGCAAACAGGTTCTGCTGTGGACTCCAATCTCCATAGATCCACATATCCTGACAGGAAGCTGCTCCAGTGCAGTTTTCCCACAGAATCACAACCTCTAGGCATCTGCCTGCTTCAGCCCCAGTGTGGGTTCCTCTACAGGCTGCATATGGCTCTCTGATCAACCTTGGATCTACATGGAAGACAGCTTGCCTCAGCATGGTCTTCACCACAGGCTGTGGGGAATCAGCTGTGGTGCCTGAAGAAATATTTGCATTATATTCACTTAGTTGTACAGAAATTTTGAACTCATATGGAAAGAAAATGTGTACTACAACAGAGATGGGGTAGTCCCTAAAAAGAACCCTTGTGATGTCAAAAACTTCAATAGAACATTAATAGCAAAAACCCAAGAGCCATGCAAAGCAAAATTTGATCAATAAAAAAACTGAGGAAAAAAAAAAATAACCACAGCCATGAGTATGTGATTGAAGTCTGTCACTTAAGATATTAAAGATATCTTCTTTTCAAATATATATTTTTAATAGAAGGGTAAGAATATAATATTTTAATATTCCATGCATCTTTAGCAATTTAATTATATTCTCGAGACAAAACTAAATATTTATTGTGCAAGAATATACATGTTAAAAACACTCTTCAAAGCAAGATTTCAGAATGCATATGTTCAGCCAGCAAATGGAATATTTTGGAGCAGCCATGTCACACAAAGTTACTAGGAAGGGACTTTTGTGACACTGTGAAGTATAATTATACTGACATGATTAAATTTCCAATTCCTAAACATTACAAAGTAGGCAGGTTTGAATCTATGTTGGAAGTAACTGTAGCAAAAGTAAACAGAACAAGTTAAGCAACTGAGCAGCTAATTTGACCTCTACTGAAGGTAAGTACGTAGAAAATGACTACACGAGTACTGACATTTCCAGTGCCACTATGACCAAAATCTCTTTTACATCAATAGCTCAGCCCAGGTTTTCAAAGTAAACCTGAGGCATTTATTTCTAGGGTACAGTTCTGTTCTAACTGACATTACAGGCAAGACTTTCATTGTTTTAATGAGACCAAGATCAGTTTTCTGCTTCCCATAATGTAATTCTTCACATGGAATTATTTTTTTTTTTAATAAATATTATAGCAACTAATATTGTGGTACATATACTGTTGAAATACATTGTACCATGAATTTTGTGAGTTAGATAATTTGTTACTATATTTTTTTCTCCAAGTACATTATACCTTAGGGTATAGGTTTAAAGGTACAAATATGAATACACACTTTTAAAATATATTCTGAAAAATGTCAATATTTTATTAGTTTTCCAGAAGTGAAATTATTTTACTATGTGAGGTATTCTTTTTAAAACTCTTCATGGGAATATTTTCCTGAAAATATCTAGCAGATATGCATTTTACATCTATATGTTTGGGGTAAGATTTTTCTCTTTCATTTTGCCCATTTACAATTAGATATCCTGTCTGAATTACTTTATCAGCCCCTCTGCTGAAGCTGTCTTCCTCAGTGGAAGGTTCACTCCCAGAAGCCATTCAGTCTGACTAGTTAGATGCATAAAGCACAACATGAGCAATTGCTTTGGGGAAGCACCAATACTCCTTCCAGGACGACTGAGGTGACTGCTTCTGAATAACCATCTAATTTCTAAATGTTGTGAATTAAGTGAAATGAAATCATCCTTAAAAGCACAATGAAAACTAATTGTTTATTAGTCACTTCAGTTAGCCTAGTATTTAATCTTAGACTTTGTTTTCAATCAGCTGTTTGATTCAAGGGAAACTTTAAGTGTATTCAAGGGAAACTTTAAAATAAGATAAAAATATTTAAAAATCCAAAATCCTTCCATATGAATTATGAATGGACAAGCAGTAAACAATCTATCTTCAGTCAGCCTAAGTGATCATAGTCAACTTATTCAGTTCTGTCATACTACTGATTATTATCTGACTATCCAGGTCCAGAAATACATCCAGTTTTCTCTTTAACATAAAGACTTACAGAGACATCATAACGATAATTGACAGAAATCAAGTTTGTGTCTCTTGCTGCATCACTGCAAGTGAGGTGCCCACTGAATGTCACATACATGTGATTAAAATCCTTTTAATGGTCTGCATTCTACAGAAGTATTGGTTATTTTTACATAAAAGAGCTTTTTTTTTTTTTTAACAAGATTTAGCAGAACTAGTTCTTTGGCATTAACACACAGAGAAAAAACAAAAGTTAACATTTAGTATTTCCTTCCTTCAAAGAAAGTAAACTGAACGTAACTACCTAAGCAGATTTTAGTTTCCCTTCCGTTCTGTCTTTGTTAAGTAGAAAGTCAACTGGAAGTCTTTCATTCCACATAAAGCAGGTGGGATAGGAATCATCACAGGAGCAAAGAATTTTTGGCAAAGGCTCTTAGCTGAACTCTGTACATACAGAAAGAATTTAATATCCTGTTATTGCCCCCAAAGGAATGAAGTTGTGGCAGTGAAGAAGTGAGGAGCCAAGTAGCTTGATAGTAACACACAGTCAAGGCCCTCCTTAGCAGGCAGGTACACAACCTTTAATCTAGTTAATCAAAAAATTATTCTGTTGCAACACCTGCATTACAACCTCACCTTGAAATGGACAAATAAGTCTTTCATTGCCAAAAGGAGAAAAAAAAAACAGGTCTTGAGTTCTGGAAGGAGGGCTGATGCAGCAAGAAACAGAAGGTCTTTTGGATGGCTCTTGGATGGAAGAGACATAAAAGTCCCCATGAAGAGAAATCGAGTCATAATTATTTATGGCAAAGTTATTCAGTATTCAGAACATTAAAAAAATATTAATAAGTCCTATTTTTATCAATTTATTCAGGATTGGAAAATGTCAGGATTTTTTCTTACACCACACTGAGTAATTTCTATTTATATAAAATCCAAGAATAAATTCATTTACACCAATGCAAATATCCATAACTGTCACGAGATGGTATACTTTATATAGACCTATACCTTAGTATGCTATTCACCATCTGCTTGGATATGTAACATTTGAAAATGGCTGTGAGGTATATTTCTACATATTTTTCCGCAAGGTAACATTTCTTCTTCTACTTAAATTAAGATAATCCTTCATGCTCTTTCTAGACAAGATGCTTGCACAGTTCAAACATTGTAAAACTGAGAAACACAGCCAAAGAGGAATTTCAGCACTCTGCAAGACCAGTGTATGTATTTCCATCCCAAATTCTTTTATCAGTTAGAATACATTTACAGTGCCAGGTTTAGTCAGCACCTGTAATTTCGTTTATGTGAATGCATTTAATTTATGACTGTATTAATACATAAATATTATGTTCTGTCCTGTAATAAGTAGACTTTCAAAAACTATTTACATTTAAGTAATAAATTCATATGCATTATTTAATGTGAAACTAGACATTTGAAAATTTGGCATCATGGGAAGAAAAACCCAAAACTAAAACAAATCACCAAAAATGACACCTTCCCAACATTTTTAAGATTAAATATTGACAGAATAATATTAGTGTTCTGGAAAGATAAAGTAAAACATAATTTCCATCTAAGTTCCTTCTTCTGTGTATTAACACTACACTACCAGATGTTAGAACTATAAATTCTGTTAAGCTTTTATAATTTTAGGAAATTAACTAAGAAATAGCATCATTATATGCTATTGATTTTTTAATTAAAATGAAACTGCACTATAGCTGTCCTGAATGGAATAGATTTTTGTCATCCTCCTCCTTGACTAATAAGATCCTATGAGCTTTCCAGTCTAATAATTCTAAGACCAGGTAGTATTATAATACTTCTTAATATTTTCTAATATATAATGTTATGAGACATAATAGATAATCTATGATGTTAGAATAATAAAAACTGGGCCTCATTGGATACTTCTGAGGTCATAAAGGGAGGAAACATTTTTACATAAATTTCAAAAGGTGAGTCTCATAACTTAGGTGATGTGCAAACCAGCTTTCAAAGAGAATAATGACAACACTGGCAGGACTGTATATCTTTGAGGTCAGAAGTACTGTCAAAAATTGATTTCTTCTGATATATTTTATTTCTGTAGATAACATGATTCCAATATTACTTCAGTTTCCAAAGTATTTGGAGTTTCTGCCTAATTCTGCCCAGATTAGAGGTTGATTCATTTTTTTGGTAACCCAAACTACTTTATTCATCCTTAATAATTAAGGAATGAGATGAATAATCAGCTAGACATCTTCAGAAAAGTAAGAACAGATTGCTCACTGTTCTTTGGCATTGGGAACATTACATGTCGTGCAGTCTTGAGAGCATCTGCTTAAAAATATGAGCACGAGTGTATAATGAATTGAACTATGCTTGAAATGGGCCCTTTATGTGAGTATATGAAGACTTCAGAGGCTGCGTGGAAAGAGGCATAGTTTTCTTTTATGACCTATGCTTTTCCACGTCATTGTGACTTGCTGTTTAGAAGGGAATTGTTAATCTATGAAAATGAACTCATCCTAAAACTTTTTCTTTTGAAGTATGAAGCCTCTGATTCTTTTTATAACAGCAAAAATATGCAATTAGAAACACTTATTTTTAGATATATAATGAAATAAGATTTGTGATTATATTTTCATATATTTATACCAGTCACATTTTAAAAATAATAATAGAGGGTAATTTAATAATAAAGCGAAGATGGAAGAGATTTGGTGCCTTTTGTTTACTATTTTGTTGGATTTTTTTTTCTTCCCAAAATTCATCTTTCTTTTGAACCATGCCTTCTTTGTCCTTGTAATCCTTGCAGAGTAGATGCTGGTTTCATAAATCAGAGTAATACATTATACTAGCATGTCATCATGGAAAGGCTCCTTATCCTTTAAGGACCTTCTACCAGAATCAAGGACTTAATATATTTGAGTGTAAAAAAGATGATAACATTATTATAAATTTATTCTAAATGGTACATGAATTTCTGACTTGATACTATTTTTCTTATTTTTTAACCAAGGTTGGATAGGTAAACGGTATTTCTGTCTTTATTTCACATGGAAGACTTTAGTAGCTTTTTCATATATAAAATTATAGAACTATATTAATGTGTAAATAACATTTTCAAATTAGATGCCACACTCAAAAGACTACAACCACACTGTAGAACCCTAATTCATGTGATTTAATGACAAACTATAATTTGTATAGCATTTGATTTTGGTTCTCATACAATCCTTCCAAATTTTCTCTGACACTGTCATTTGGAATTTATTTACAGTTACTTGTTTATTATTCTTTTCAGAAACAGTACATCTAAATTTTTACTTAAATAAAAGAGAAATGAACTATATAGTAATATATAGTCTTGTATAATACATAGGTGTTTCCTGTTTATTTGTCTAGTGATGTATATTACTGATAGCTGGTGAAGTGGAATTGAGAGAGCAACTGATGGGTTGCTCATCTGCTTATTGTTATGCATGATTAACCCTTTACTAGTTTGCTTTTCTGTGATCATGTTGGTTTCCATTTCTTACATGTGTTGTAGTCAATTAAATCAAAATGGGGTCTAAATTGAAACAAATTTTATGTGCAAATTATCATCAGTATTATTGAAATTCTGTTTAAATGTATTTAAATTATTCCTTTTTATAATATATTAAATACCTATATTATGTTTATTTTTTCTGTCAAATTCAACTGGATTACTTCATCAGAATACTGAAGAATATATTATGAGACACAGAGACAAAGATTAAGTCCTTCTAGAATTTTTTTATTTCAGCAGACTTCAAGAGAAACTTTAGGCAGGTTTTTCTAAAGCATGAATATCTGGTTTTGTTAAAGATTGGTTTTATGTCATTTAAAGAACGAAAGAGAACACAAGAAAAGTACATGTAACTTTTCAATGTCAGTATTTTAACTACACTGTTGTATAAGTTGTACCCCTAAAAGAGGATCTGAAATCTCAAAAATAATCACACAGATGACCTTTACATACTAAGTTTCAGTGATAAACAGGAAGAGCTGAACTTGAAACAGTAAAGAAATCACATACCCTTTTATTATCTTTGTTCTCTAAATTTTGAAAGTGAGGATTTTGGAGTCCTTTGATTGCACTTGGAAGTTGGTTTTAGGGAAAATATTTCTACCTGTTAATGTTCTCTTAAGAAGCTTAAAACCTTGAATATGTAAACCAAGTGTATGAAATCTGCTTGTGTGCTTGAACCAAAAGTTTAGGTAATGATGATTTTCCCTCACTCTCCAAAGCTGGGGGGAGGTTTTAACTCAAAGACAACCTTCCACAAAAGTTTCCAAAGACCTTCCAAAATAAAACTTTGTCTTTTGAAATGGTTGTTTCATCAAATTATGGATAAAAATTCCAGCTTGTTTTTGATGGATAGGAAAATTAATCAGAATCATAGAATCATAGAATGGTTTGGGATCTTAAAGATCACCTATTTCCTACCCCCCTGCCATGGGCAGGGACACCTTCCACTAGACCAGGTTGCTCAAAGCCTTGTCCAGCCTGGCCTTGAAGACAATCAGAGGTGGGGCATCCACAGCTCCTCTGGGGAACCTGTTCCAGTTCCTCACTATCCTCTCCATGAAGAACTTTTTCCTGATACCTTACGTAAATCTACCCATTTTCAATTTAAACCTGTTACCCCTGGTCCTCTCTCTACAGGCCCTTGTAAAAAGTCCCCCCTTCAGCTTCCTTGTAGGCCCCTTCAGGTACTGGAAGGCTGCAATGAGGTCTTCCCGGAGCCTTCTCTTCTCCAGGCTTAACAAGCCCAATTCTTGCAGCCTTTCATCATAGGAGAGGTGCTCCAGCCCTCTGAGCATCTTCATGGACCTCCTGTAGACTCAATCCTATTGGTCTATATCCTTCTGATGTTAAGGACCGCAGAGCTGGACACAGTAATGCAGGTGGGGTCTCACAAGAGCGGAGTACAGGGGCAGAATCACCTCCCCCTACCTGCTGTCCACAATTGTCCTGATACAGCCCAGGATACAGTTTGATTTCTGGGCTGCCAGCACACACTGCTGGCTCATGTTCAGCTTTTCATCTACCAGTACCCCAAGTCCTTCTCCACAGGGCTGCTCCTCATCCATGCTCCACCCAGCCTGTATTTCTGCTTGGGATTGTCCCAACCCAGGTGCAGGACCTTGCACTTTGCCTTGTTGAACTCCATGAGGTTGGCAGTGGCCCACCTCTCCAGCCTGTCAAGGTCCTTCTGGATGGCATCCCTTCCCTCCAGCACGTTGGCCGCACAACACAGCCTGATGTCATCATCAAACTTACTGATGGTGCAATCAAGCCTACTGTCCATGTCACTAACGAAGATGTTCAACAGCACCAGTCCCCACACCAATCCCTGAATAATGCAACTCATCACTGGTCTCCACTCAGACATTGAGATATTGACCACAACTCTCTGAGTGCAACCATCAAGCCAGTTCTTTATCCATCGAGCAGTCCCTCTATCAAATCCATGTCTCTCCAGTTTAGAGACAAGGATGTCATGTGGGATGGTGTCAAAGGCTTTGCATATGTCCAGGTAGATGACATTGGTTGCCTGTCCTTTAACCACTATGGTCATGACACCATCGTAGAACGCCACCACATTCATCAGACACGATCTGCCCTTGGTGAAGCCATGCTGGCTGTTACCAATCACCTCCTCATTCTCAATGTGCCATAACATTGTTTCCAGGAGGATCTGCTCCATGAACTTGTCAGGCACAGAGGTGAGACTGACTGGTCTGTAGTTGCCCAGATCCTCCTCTTTTTCCTTTTTTAAAGATGGGTGTTATGTTTCCTTTTTTCCAGTCAGTGTGAACTTCACCAGACCACCATGACTTTTTGAATATAATGGATAGAGGTTTCACAACCTCAACTGCTAGTTCTTTCAGGACCCGTGGATGTATTTCATCAAGTCCTATGGACTTATGAACGTTCAGGTTCCTCAGGTGTTCCCAAACATGATCCTCTCTAACCATGGGCAGTTCTCCATTCTCACAGTCCCTGCCTTTGTCTTCAATGACTCTGGCTGGTGTCCTTGTCAGTGAAGAATGAAGCAAAAAAATAATTGAGCACCATGGCCTACTCCATATCCTGGGAAAAAAGGTCTCCCATTTCCTTCCACAAAGGCCCCATATTTTCTTTGATCTTCCTTTATCCCCTATGTACCTATAAAAGCCCTTTTTGTTGCCCTTGAAGACCCTGACCAGGTTCAATTCTATCAGGGCTTTAGGTTTCCTAAGCTTATCCCTGACTTTTCAGACAACTTCTCTTTAATCCTCCCAGGCTACTTGTCCCTGCTTCCACTCATTGTAGGCTTCCTTTTTGTGCCTCAGTTCATCCAAGAGCTGCTTGTTCATTCATGCAGGCATCCTGGTGCTTTTACCTGACTTCCTCTTCATTGTGATGCACATCTCCTGACCTTGGAGGAGAAGGTCCTTGAATACTTGCCAGCTTTCTTGGGCCCATCTTCCCTCCAGGTTTTCATCCATGGAACTCTTCCCATCAGTTCCCTGAAGAGACCAAGGTCTGCTCTCTTGAAACCAGGCTAGTGAGCTTGCTGAGCACTCTCCTTGCCTCTTTAAGGATCTCAAACTCCACCATTTCATTGTCGCTGCAGCCAAGGCTGCCCTTGAGCTTCACATCCCCCCCAGCCCCTCCCTGTTGATGAGAACAAGGTCCAGCATGACTCCCCTCCTTGTCAGCTCCTCTATCACTTGGATAAGGAAGTTGTCATTGACACATTCCAGGAGCCCCCTGGCTTGCTTGTTCCATGCTGTATAAGATTGCTCCTGATAAACGATGGGCTGCCAATAGTTATCATTCTGATTCTACTGGTAATGCTTCTAGTTTACTAAAGTTTTCAATAATCAGAGTGTATCCATTCCTCTTACAAGACTTTTATATTGGGACATTAAAAGACTTTCAGATGAAAATCCACATATGTAAAATGTTTTTACTCACACTTAAATATTTGAGCACTACAATGTTATGAGCTTATTTCTGAAGTTCTTAAACACTTTTGGCCTGAACCCCAATATGAAAGGTCCCTGCTCTCCCAGGCCCTCCAAGGGATTTTTCTGGAAATTATCTTATAACTTACCGCCATACATTCTGAATGGAACTATGTCTGGTAACATGAATTCTGTACATTTAAGCCTTGTTTAAACAGTAAGGCTGTAAACAGATGGAGTCATCTAATTTTAGTAGACTAGGAAGCCCTCAGGCTTAGTCCTCTTCATCATCAAAAAGGAACAAAACTTCAAATCATGTCTGAAAAAGGATGGGGAAAAGAGTCTACAGTATTACAGCACAAATAAATTACTAGCTTAATTGAAAAGTTATTTTTTCAACCCTTTTTACTTCCTACTCAGCTGTGCTGCTTTCAGAAGGAAGCTGTCATAGAGCAATGAAGCTGTTGTGCATACTGATGTCTGTCTCCTTCTAGGCATAGACAGCTGTATCCAACTTTGGCAATCATTTCAGCACTTTCTACTAATTATCTTTTCAATGCACTTTGATTATCCTCAGTTCTTCCCACTTGAAAGCCATGGGGGTTTATTTTTTCTTTGATCTGTAGAATTCTTATTATTTTCAGTTTGATTGCACAGGCATGTCACACACATACAAAAATTGTGACTGTGCATAGTCACAGCACCAGGTTACTACTAAACACATGAAATTTGTAAAACCTGTATAGTTGATAAATTTTGCGTAGTAAATAATGGCATTCTAAAAATTATAATATTTTGATTGTTTTATTTTTCCTAATCATGACAGTCCAAATTTTTGCATATTAAAAATAAATAAAAGAAAAAAATAGAAAATGTGCTTAATTAAATCTACAAACATTTCAAATGACAATTCAGTCTGAAAATGAAATGAAACCATCCACCAGAATATGAGTATTCTCTTATTTTTAGGACTTCATATATGGACCATGAATTAAATTTTTTTAATAAGTCCATTGTTGACTGAATGTCTTTCCTCAATCGTAGCACCTTTGGGAAAAAATCCTATATAGAGCTGTGTGTCTGATCCTCCAGAGTATTACATATGCTACTGTTCCACAGTCCTGACTACACTGATACTGATACTGTCCCAGATTCTGAGGCTGTTGTTGAATTTAAACTCCTGTGTAAGATTCAGATATTTGTTTGTTCCTCTTTCAGAGATTTGCTGACTGATGTAGCTCCACAAAACAGCTGTCACTTTCACATGAGTAGATGTAAGATAGAGAAGATACAATGTGCCATGTAATGTATCTTTACTTTGGAAAGAAGAATTCAGCTGTTCCTCCTGTCACTAGTGTTTTAAACAATCTTGCTTTTTAACATAAAGAATTGTTGGTATCCTCAACTTCTCAGATGCCCAAGTCTGTAATTTCCTTTTCCATCTTATTTGTTTGACAGAAGCCTACTGTCTAATTCCAAGTTGGAGCATCACGGCAGTGATTTTTTACTTTTTTGAATATGTGATAAAGATTATGCAGAAGATGGTGTCAGAAGAGTGTAATAAAAAGAATGAAAGTCTAAACAAGCAAATGCATAATTAGCACTGAGAACATTTCAGGTTTTCTTCAGATGATCAGATGTTATTTACTTGTTTGTCATCCCCCAGGCACAATGACAGTAAGACTGAGATTTAAGCAAGATCACAGAAGGAGGCATTAATAGGTTTAATTCAAGCATATCCTTCACTGAGAATAAGAGCATGTCTGTAGGATGATCTTGCAGCATGAAATCCAGTGTCTTCTATGATTAATACCAAAAATGGGGAAGAATAATAATTTTGAAAGTCTGAAATATTTTAACTTCAGGACACTATTTTTCAAGGTATACCCTAACAAATATTTCTGTCTGCTCTGTGGAAAAGAAAATGATCACTTATCTGCCTTTTTGGAGTCTAACAATCTGTATTTTAAGATGTTCTTCTTTCAGTTTGCACTTACAGACAACTAAAAAAACGTGTTCCAGGAATGACATTCTAAGCAGCAGTGTTCACAGGTGCACTAGAACCCTGAACACAGGCATAGGTTCCTTTTTTCAAAATAGTAGAGCTGAAAGCTCCAAAGAAATACATACTGTACACTAAGACTGTTTGTCAGATATTTTATGGCCCATTTTAGACACAAATTATGTATCAGCAGTTACAAATGCTTTGCTTTCTTTCAATTCAGTACTCAGCATCCTCACACAATTCATTATTTAGTATTAAACTGTACACGTTTCCTTGAAAATTAGTACTAAAAGTATTTCCTAGAAATCAATCTGCTCAAAAACTGAATCTGAAAGTGGACACATCCTCATCCTCCCCAAACCAAGAAGCAGAAGCAAATACAATGTGGGGGGTGGGGGGTAGGGGTGGGCTTGGGAAGTGTGTGTGAAGAAAGCAACTAGTTGGTTTAAATCCACAGACAAATTGGTAAGAAAGATGGAGACAATTAAGACAGAAATGAAACACACATTTTTAGATATTAACTATACCATAGATCAAATCAAGACTGGAAAGGATAAAAGTTGAAATATAAATTATGTTCCAAATGAATGTTTATGATTCAACAGTTAAAATTCACAATGCACACATTTCCTAAAATATATGGAAGAGCTTTTTTATTATCAGATATGGCATTGTGTTAAATATCTTTCAAAAACATGTTGTTTGATTTGCAGAAGCTGGCTTTGAAATATATTCAGATTCTGTAAAGTAAATAGCGTGGCATTGATGATAATGAACATTTATTGTGTACTTGCTAATGTAAATGAGAACTTAGGTCTTATTTCACCATAACAAGTACTTCTGGAAGTAAAATTATTTTTCTACATTAATATTTATTAAATTTTAAGTTAAACGATAGTGTCAGAGATAAATTTCAATATATACAGTCCTTCTATATCTTTATCAATGTGATAACACACACGTTAGTAATATAACACACGTGCTAATGATGCATTTTTCAAATTAGAAAATGTGTCCTGAATGTGGAAAAAAGGTACCCAGCACATATTAAACATTATGTTGAAACAAAAGTGATGAGAATCTACATAAAAATTATTAAAAGATAAATAACAATGGAAATTATTTCAATAAAGACATACTCTCCAATACAAGAGCTGAAATTTTGATTTTACTCAAGTTTACTGTCATCTCATTTATTCACAGCTCAGAAAACATTGTATTTTTAACTATATCGTAAACATGTCTATAAAACAAAAGATAAACTTGAATAAAGCCTACATATTATTTGTTTCTATTAAATATGTGCTGCATTAGGAAATTCATTGGGTGGCTGTGCATGCTGCAAAAGATTTAAATTAGTAATTGGTTCACTCATGGAAAAGTAGAATTTTCCTGTGATGAACAGACTTAGACAAGTTGCAAAAAGGTGCTTCATAGTCAGTAGGCAGTCATTATAATTCATTAGGGATTAAGTGTTTCAGAATAAGATCCACAAATAGTAATATAGTGGCGGAGCTGTCTGAAGTAGATTAAGAATGAAATTGCTGGAAGAGCACTCGATTAGAAGATTTTACAGGTCCACTGTTAGACAAAGCATGTGCTCCAAGGCATTTGTAGAACTGCACCCTTTAATGTAGTCACTTGGAAATGTAAATGTTAAGGTTGTGTCTTAACTGTTTTTCACTCAGAAGTGATAGCAACACTGTCAGCAAGAAGATATCTCCATCTGCACACAGACAGAACAGTTACATATAACATGACATGTAACATGGTCAATCATTGCAACTGAAGAGATACGAGTTCCTCAGCTGTTCAAAATTTATTTTAAAATACGGAAGGAATTTGATGGATATGCAAAGAACAAAGCTAAAATTGAAAGGCATCAACCATGAAAGTATCAGTCTTAAAAATCCCAATATTTTTAGTGATGTGTCTGACCTGAAAAAGATGTTGTTGTCAATAGTAAACAAGCTTTTCAATTATTTGCAAAGGTTTTTTATCATTATTTCTTTAATTCACTTAATTTATAACCCATCACGTTACTCTTAAGGCATGTTCTTACACACGCACATGCTCACAGACATACACATCTGGCCAGTATTTCCCTGGTCCCAGTAACCAGCTCCTCCTTGCTCTTGTCCTTGCAGTCTCACAGGTACTCTCTCTCTCAGAGCTGACCCTTGGAGATCCACACTTCTCCCCAGCACCCAGGCTTTTTCACCAGCTAGCCTGAAAATAGTCAAAGGTAGAGTTTAATGGGGAGACATGATCGACTGCAGTGATCAGGCACAAGGCATGGCCAGAGAGACATGGTAATGAGCCTTTGCTTAAATTCAAATAAGTCCTTATATTCCCTTAGACCTTTATTTCCCATACTTGCTCCTCCACAAATCACTTAAATTTCTCTCTTTTACCACCTTTGGTGCCTTCTTTAAGCATCCCATAACAAATTCTAAACAACCCCAAAATGCTTTTTCCCTGCATCTCATAATGTGTCCCACACCCCTAGATAGTGACCTCCCCCTTATCCTGAATACCTGCTTCAGATCACTCATCCTGATGGGTTTCATGTGTTGCCAACAGGGCAGATGGCTGTGCTCTGACAGCTCTGGGAGGGACTCAGACAAGGCATGACCACACTCAGAAGGTTGTGGTCACCGACCCAATGTCTGAGTAAAGACCAATGACAAACGACTTTCCTCAGGAATAGATACTGGGACTGGTGCTGTTCAACATCTTTGTCAGTGACATGGAGGGTGGGATTGAGTGCACCCACAGCAGGTTTGCTGATGACACCAAGCTGTGTGGTGCAGTCAACATATTGGAGGGAAGGTAATCCCAAGCTCAAGTGCAGACTGGGCAGAGAATGGATCAAGAGCAGCCCTGAGGAGAAGGACTTGGGGGTACTGGTGGATGAAAAGCTGAACATGAGCCGGCAGTGTGTGCTGGCAGCCCAGAATGCCAACCGTATCCTGGACTATATCCAGAAAAGGATGTCCAGCAAGTGGAGGGAGGTGATTCTCCCTCTCTTCTCTTGTGAGACCCCACCTGCATGACTGTGTCCAGCTCTGGGACCCCCAGCATAAGAAGGATATCAACCGGTTGGAGCGACTGCAGAGGAGGTCACAAAGAAGATCAGAGGGCTGGAGCACCATTCCTATGACGAAAGACTGAGAGAATTGAGCCTGGAGAAGAGAAAGCTCTGGGGAGACCTTATTGCAGCCTTCCAGTACCTGAAGGGGCCTACAAGAAAGCTGGAGGGAGATTTTTACAAGTGCATGTAGTGACAGAACAAGGGGTAACAGGTTTCCATTGAAAGTGGGGAGATTTAGATTAGGTATCAAGAAAAAATTCTTCATGGAGAGGGTGGTGAGGCAGTGGAACATGCTCCCCAGGGAAGTGGTGGGTGCCCCATCCCTGTCTGTCTTCAAGGCCATGCTGGATGTGTCTTTGAGCAACCTGGTCTAGTGGAAGATGTCCCTGCTCATGGCAGGGGGGTTGGAACTGGATAATCTTTAAGGACCCTTCCAACCCTAACCATTCTATGATTCATTCTATGATTCTATGATCATAGTTTCTCCAATACCTTTATTCATGAATATAAATGTTTCTCATATTTTCATGTGTGTTGGAAATATTAGGTGTAACCTGTTAGAATTACATAATGTCTATGAAGACACCGTTGCATAATCATAGACCTAGTATCAGTTTACATATCAGGAACATTTTGTCTGATCACACTCTCCAAAGGAGAACACACCTGTATGCCAGCCCACCTGCAGGTGTTTCAGGTTTCTACAGTGTAGGCACGAGATTTTCTGTAGTGGATCTGTCTATATTCAGTACTTAAAAATAGATGTTTAATCCCACCTGAGATGCTCTAGAATTCAAACTTCCAGCTGTCATCATAGTAATAAATTTGTTAGTAATAAATAGTAATAAATAGTATTTTTTAATAAATACATAGTAATAAATAGTAACATAGTAACATAGTAATAAATCTGATAAGTTACTTACCTTAGATTTTCTTCATTGACCTTGCTGAGTAACAAAGAGCCTTAGGATGCAATTTATCGTATTTAATTTGGAAGAGAAATAGCATCATACAAATCATGAGCCAGCATTTTGTCCTTGTCACAAAGAGTTTGACAGTATCCTGGGCTGCATTAGGAGTGGTGCCAGCAGGTCAAGTGAGGTGATTAATTCCCTCTACTCAACACTGATGAGGCCACACCAGGAGCCCTATGTCTGGTTCTGGACATTTTAGTACAAGAGAGAGAGGTGGACATACTGAATAGAGTTCAATGAAAGTCCACCAAGATGATCTGGAGACTACAACATCTCTCCTGTGAGGAAAGGCTGGGAGCTGGGACTGCTTATTCTAGAGAAGAGAAGGCTTTGGTCGATCTTATCAATATCTATAAATAACTGGAGGGTTGAAAGAAGACAGATCAGTGTTCTTTACAGTGGTGTCTGGTTACAGGACCAGAGGCAATGGGCACAAGCTGAAACACACAGAAGGTTTTCTCTGAATATGAGTAAACAATTTTTCACTATGAGAGTGAATGAGACCTGGCACGGGTTGCTCAGAGAGGTTGTGGAGCCATCTGGAAATGGTCTTGGGCACCCAGCTCTAGGGGGTCCTGCTTGAGAAGGTGGTCAGACCAGATAACCTCCAGATGTCCATAGCAACCTCAGCCATTCTGTGATTCTATGATCACGCCCTCTCCAAGGGACATAAAAGACACCGTAAGGTAGCTATCTTAGTTGTAACACCTACAGTACATTAAAACAGGAGAATCCCCTCTCTACTTCAATTTAGATATATTTGATACTTCTAAAATCCCAGTAGTCTGAATATCACAGAACCAGGACTTTAAATGGTATCTATCAAAGTAAGCCACTAGTTAATTTAAAGACTTACAAATTAAGTAAAAACTTAAATGTTTTGCCTTGATACTGTTTTAATTTTATTGCACAAATGATCTTATTTTCTTTCTTTTTTTTTTCTTATTCCTTGTGATAGAAATTTCCAAAAGCTACTCTTTCATTCACTGCTCTCAGTTGGACAATATTTTTCAGAGAGTAATTAAGGTTGCAGTAAAGGACCACCTGCTTCTCAGATCAAAGCACGTAAGGTTCTTAAACAAAACATCATAGCCGTTTGAATGATTTTAAGAAGCCTGCAGACATGGCTTTGAAATATTGCTGATGCAGCATGACCAATGGGAGGGCCACAGGGGTGACTTATGTGAAAATCTGCTAGAAGCCTCCCTTATGTCTGATAGAACCAATGCCAACCAGCTCCAAGATGGATCTGCTGCTGGCCAAGGCCGAGCCAATCAGCAACAGTCATAGTACTTCTGTGATAACATGTTTAAGAAGGTGAGGGTTGGGGGAAATGAAGAGAGGAAAAATTTTGAAGACAGAGAGAGAGAGAGATGTGGGAGAAGCAACTCTCCAGACACCAAGATGTATGAAGAAAGAGAGGGAGGAGGTGCTCCAGAGGCCAGAGCCGAAATTTCCCCTACAGCCCATGGTGCAGAACAGGGTGAGGCCAGATGTACCCTGCAGACATGGTGGGTCACGGTGGAGCAGAGATCCACCCGCAGCCCCTGGAGGACACCATGCTGCAGCAGGTGAATGCCCCCAAGAGACTGTGACCCCATGGGAAGACCACACTGGAGCAGACTCCCTGCAGGACCTGTGGACGCAAAGATAGAGGAGCTCACTCTGGAGCAGGTTTGCTGGCAGAACTTGTGACCCTGGGGGGGACTAACGCTGCAAGAGGCTGCTCCTGAAGGACTGCACCCTGTGGAAGGGACCCACACTGGCGCAGTTTGTGAAGAACTGTAGTCTGTGGGAAGGACTCACATTGGAGAAGTTCATAGAGAACCACCCCTGTGGGAGGGACCCCATGCTGGAGCAGGGGAAGAGTGTGAGGAGGAAGGAGTGGCAAAGACAGTGTATGATGAACTGACCACTACACACATTCCCCATTCTCGGATGTTTAGCAAGGACAAACCTAGGCATCATCTGCTTCTGAAACACAAATGCTTGTAGAGATGATGAAGCAAGATGAATAAAAAACAAGCTTACATAAGAGTTATATTATACCATTCATTATGTTGGAACTCCTGTTCATTTACAGTGAGAAAAAATAGTTTAGCAACAGGACCAAGTTTGTTTGGGTTTGTTGGTTTGTTTTATAAATGAATGTTGATATTTTCTGATAAAGTTCTACAGATATGAGAAAGAACTTTAAAATTCTTTGATTTTTCTCTGGTTTTGTGAGTCTCAGTCTAGTAAGAACAATGCTAACATGAGTAGAAATCTAGCACATTGACGGCTTTAGGTAGACAATGAGGGAGAAACTGCTAAAGTAAATAATCTGAAGAAAGATGAACTGTTTATAAGAAGTTTTTCCATATCATGCCAATTTAACTGTTTGCACAGCAGTGGTTTTGTAGTTTTATTTACTGTTTCATTCTTTATTCCATGCAAAGTGATCACAGATGCCAACAATAAGTCAGAGTCACAGAATAATTTTTTAAATAAGTTCTAAACACACAATGATGACAACAGAAAATATTATGGAAGAGATGCCTGTAAAGGGCTTTTATCTTTTCTCTTAAGGCACATTAATGCAGGAAGGGATCCAAACAAAAGCAAAAGTGACAATTTCTTATTAATAAGACACATTCCTTATTAATTAGTAACTAAAATTACTAACATGGGAATTACTCACATAAAGAAAAAGGGAACAACTGTTCGAAGGCTTATAAACTTAAAGTATCCTCTACTGCAGTGACTGTAAGTCAAGGCTGATATTCAAGGACAATCTTCTCAAATTAAAAAGTATATTCTGAAGTGCAGACTGTTGATCATCCATGGCAGAAGGACAGAATGGATGCAAAAAGAATTCCAGAAAAGTTTAATGAAAAAATGAGCTTCCCCAGAAGGTAGAAACAGCAATGAGCTACCCAGGAAGAGTAGAGAGAAACTGACTGAACATACAGGGGTGGAGTTAGAAAAGCCAAAGCTTATAAATGTGACAAGAAACAAGAAAGGTTTCTCCAAGTACCCTGGCTGTAAAAGATTTTCAGTAGTAAGGTCTGCCCTCTGGACTATCAGGCCTCTCAAACTACTAAGTCTCTTCAGAAATGTGGAAGAAGCAAAGTTAGAGAATACTTACGCAAACTGGACATACATAGGTCCAGAAAGGATGCAGCCAATCATGATGAGGGAGCTCAGTCAGCTGACAACCTACAAGTATGGCTGAATCCTCATTTTATTCAATTAAGTTTAGACAGATTGCTGTTTCTAAAAAAGCAATTTATTAAAGAATAATGTTAGGTTAGTGTAGTGACATCTACTTTTGATAACATTTCTGGAGTAATTCACTTTTCTTCTTCATGCCCCTCTGATTGGTTGCTTCCTCATTCAAATTATGTTCTAAGGTTGTGCTAGATTTGAGGTCAAATTAATGGGATTATAAATTTTCAGGGTGTGTGTGTATATATATTTGTATTTATATATACAAAATACTCATTTTGTAATTATTGCACATTTGTCTTAACCTCAACTCCATACTATGTACTGTGACTGGTGTCACCAGTTGCATCTTCAGTTCTAATTTATGCATCTGAAAACCTACACATGATTTCCCTTATTTTCTTTGCAACATACAGATCAACAAAGTAACTGGCTATTTTACATTATTATCTACTTTCAAAGCTTCAAGGATTTTGACAATTAAACTATTTTCCATTACATTTGTATTACTTTTCATACACTTTATACTTGCCTAAGTTATTTATTCAGCTTTGTCCTATTACCAGCTTGCCTTTTGACTTGAATACAGGTGCTGAATGTTATTTGTATTTTTTATAATACAGAATACAATCTTTTATTGACATTCAAATTTCTGGTATTCCTTTGTTCAATAATATAGTATTCACATTATTATTTCATTTAGTGTCTGAATGGAAGAGGATACTTTTTAAAACCATCAAAATTGTAAGTCTCTTGATAACATCTGCTATATATTATATTATGGAAGAAGGTTTATTAATTGTATTATGAGGAGAAACTCAACACAAATCTAAAAGAATGTGTCGGTATTGAAAAAAGAGTTGCTTGAGAAATATCTTGGGTAAGTGTGCTCCTAATATGAGTTGAGGGAAGCACAAAGAGGGAATTGTTTAGTTCTAGTAAATGGCCCCTATTTTCTACTGTTTGCTATCAAGTTTCAGGAGTAGTTGATACATTGCTACGTGAAGAAGAGCTGAAGTTTATATTTTATAATGTTATTAAGATGGCATTCCTTTGTAGATGATTATCCTTTTTCATATTCTGTTGACAACACATTGGAACCCTTTTCTGTCTGTCCTTTGCACCACTTCTGGTTCTGAAGTAACTTCTGGTTATATATTAGCTAGCAATCATTTCCACTATTGATTTTATAGGAATAGGATTTTCTCCAGACAGATAGATTCAGTCAGTTATGAATTGAGAAAAAAAGCGTCTTGTGATTTTTCATACTGTAGGGTTTTTTATAGATTTCAAAATATTCATCTACATCATTTTTCCTTACTGCACATTTCTATAATATTTCAGAGTGTCATTGCCCTGCAGGCATTACCAGGCCAGGCTGTCCCTGCTTAGTCCACCTGTGGCTCCCTACACTGCCCATGGCACAAGACCCCAGTTCAACTCCTTGAGGCCATCAGCCTCCGCCCCAGCCACTGCACATCAAGGTCAATCTACAGCACCCCACACCCCTGCCAGGCCCTCCTGAAGGCCCAAGTCCCAGCCTAAGCTTGTAGTGTTCCTATCCCCATATATGTCCTTCATTCCTGGGGCTGGTACTACTCCCACTGTCCCCCCTTGACTGACATGCTCTTGTCTGAGGGGTGGGACAAATCCGTGCTCGCAAGGCCTGCCCTGCCTGAGCCCCTGAGCCCAGTCCCCTGCCCCAGGGAGCCACCAGCCTGTGCTGCACCATGACAAAGTGCTGGAGGAAGTTTACCATTCCAGGACTTCTTGTGATATCTGCACAGGCCATCTTCATCACAGGATTTCAAACCCAACAAAGTGCATGATTCGATCAAACCAAGATTGTTATGTAATCCAGAGAGCTTATTTCCATGAATAAACAATATATAGCCTCTAAGGCTATACTGCACTTCAGGTAGCTGCAATTGTAACTTTAACCAGGAAAAATAAGGAAATAAAAATCTTTGCATTTTGTTTCAGATCAACAAACCCAGATGATTCCAAAATTCAATTGTTTTTTGAAACATGGTTAAATAAAAGAGAAATAGTGAGGTATCTGTTTGCTTATTAGTCTACAATCGTTTTCATCTCGCTACATATATGCTCTCCCTTAAAAAAAATCATATTTTCTTTAAAAATGTCTTAATGGAAAATCTCAAAGCAGCTGTATTCATGATCCATTTCTTCCCTGAGAAAGCTCTCCAGCATTTCAATTCTGTATATTGTGAAAACCACCCTGGAGTTTCAGTAGAAGTGTAATAGAAGAAGGAAAGAAGTGAAAGTGATCTCAATATCAGTGTCAGAGATTACTGATTGTTTCCCTTGGAATTTCCCTAACTGATGCAACAGGCAGCAGAGCTCACCAAGAAAAAAAACAAATCAAAAACAAAACAAACAAAAAAAAACCCAACACACCCAAAACCACAAAACAAAGACAAACAAACAAACAAAAAACACCACACAAACCAAACCAACACCCCCACCCAAAAAAAACCAAAAACAAAACAACACAACAAACCAAACCAAACCAAACCAAACCAAAAACCCAAACACCAAAAACCCAGAACAACAACAGAAAGCAAACAACTACTTGGTCATATATATAATTCTTCTGGTGCCTCCTTCCACCTTCAGCCCAGCCCAGAAGAGAATGGAAGTTCATTATTGTATTGACAGATATTTATTATTGCATTTTGAGTGAGAAGTATCTGTAAGAGACCAATAGTAAATTGTTTGCTTGCCTCAAACAACTCTGGAAGCTCTGGGAGAATAGAGGGGGGGTGGGCATGGAATGGGCCCTGTGGAGGCAGGACATTGCTCTGCCCCTGACACTTTCCTCTCAAGACAGGCTTCCCCCGACCCTTTCCTCTCCACCTTAAAACCCTATGATACTGCAGCCTTTACAGTTCATGGAACAGTCTCCTCTGTGCCTGCACCAACAAAATTGAAATGTGCATCACTGAATGTGTGGGGGCTTGTGACCACCAGGGACCCCCGCAAAACCCCAGACTCAATATTTGGCCATTCTCCAACAAACAACTGCTTTTGTGTGCATATGATAATCACACTCCAACAAGGGGGGCTGTCTTAGAAAAACTAGGCTTATAAAAGGCAAACAATCAGCTTCCAGGGTGGCACACTGCTACCTTGGATCCATGAAACAAAGATGACCAAAACAATACTGGAACCCAAGGTGGTGATATCTCTCTACTTCTCTATCTTTCCCTCCCTTTTTTCTCTATTTCCATACTCTTGTTTTTGCCTCCTTGTTGAGTGTTTTTATTAGGAGCGAAGCTTCAACTCTTGTTCAATAAAACATTGAAAACTGATAGTTACTTGGTGTGGATGCACCTTTATTTGTCTCCAGGAATCTCAGACTGTCTTGGGGTCGAAGCCTAATCCCAAGGTTCAAGGTTTTGGTCCCTGACAATATCACAGAATCATCGAATCATCAAATGATTTGGGTTGGATGTGGACCCTAAAGATCATCCAGTTCAAACGCCCCTGCCATAGGCAGGGACATCTACAAATTCAGGTTGCTCAAAGCCTCATGCAACCTGGCCTCGAACAGTTCCAGGAACGGGGAATCCACAATTTCTCTGGGCAACCTGTTCCAATACCTCACCACCCTCAGCATAAAAAAATTTCTTCCCAATATCTAATCTAAATCTACTTTCTTTCAGTTAAAATCTATTATCTCTTGCTCTGTCACTACAGACCTTTTTAAAAAGAGACAGACCCCCCTCCAAGCTTTCTTGTAGGCCCCTTTCAGGTACCGGAAGCTTGCTATAAGGTCCCCCAAAGCCTTTTTTTCTCCAGGCTGAATAATAATTTTCTACTTAACCCAATTAATTACTTCTGGAGTTAGGAATTTAAAGAATATTTCTTTAGGACTTGACTTAAGAAAATAGACACAAATTGTAACTAAAATATGGCTAGAGCTTCAATATCTTAGTTATGATATTTTTGTGCTCTACAGCTGATATTCAGTGAAAGAAATTTTGAGTTTATATTACATTTCCAGTCACCTAAGCAAGATTCTAAATATTTAAAATGGACACTGTGGCATAGAGAATGTACAGTGTTATTACAGCAAGGAGCTCTTACAACATGTAACTGTAGTATTAACATGTAACATATAAAACCAAACAATTTTGATCTACCATCTTTTATGTAATTATCCAGCAGTTTTCTACTCAGAAGTCATTGTTTTCTCTTTATTTTCATAAATATAAAAATAAGTAGGAAGAACCTACCTTTTCAAAAATTATTATGAGTCCAATAATTTTGTCTTATAAATTCACCCTTAATCTGCTATCTTTATTGATTGCCATGATACTGCTGTTACTGTAGCTGTTGTAGCATAATGCCAAGTATGATATTTGGATAAGAGAAGATGTACTTTAGAAAATATTTTTTTAGTAATTATGGTCTACTTAAGAGTTATTATTAAGCTAAAATATTATGGAGACTACTTGTGATTGTCATTCTTTTGAATAAGATAGCAACTTCTCATGCTAAGATTGTATCTTTAGAACTGTATAGCAATTCTGCATCTGTTATACAGTTCTGCAGAAGGCAAATAGGAAAATAATTGATGGTGTGTTACTCTGACACTAACCATCAAAGAACTGGTGTGTTCAGCTTACTTATTTTCCAGTCAATTCTGCTCTTAAAATCTAAGGATTTCTTTCAGGAAACTATGATCAAACCTATGAACATATAACCCCAAAAGGCATGAATATAACACGAAACTTACAATTGCAAAGATAATTAATTATATTTCTATGAATAAAATAATTAAATAATGGCAACTTTCTCTTATGTCATAAGAAACTAAATGTCATTCATAAAATAACCATACAACTGGAAAATACACACAGATGAGCATTTTCTGCAGTACTGTCATAATGAGTAACATGCCATAATTCTTACTGTTCAGCACTTCAATGACTTTTTCCTACATACATAATAGCTAAGTATGCTATGGTGAAAATGTAAGCTGAATAGCCATGTGCCTGCAGTCTTCTTGCAAACTGAGCAGGTTTTTGATTGGCTCTAGCAGGTTTGGGGAGATGACCATTTCAGACAGGACACAGTCAAGCAGAAAATGGGCAGATGCTGTAAGTTGCATAATCAGTACAAAGAAAACTCATCTGCCATTTATAGTACATGAGATTAACTGATGGGATACCGACTGATTCAGGCTAATTTAATGACAACCTCTAACCATCTGGCTAGAAAGCTGTATTTTACAAAGCCCTAATGCTGACCCACATAAGCTAGTCTAAAAAACATTTGGTGAGTTTAATAATGGATTATACATCAAAGCAAGAACTCATTACTGTTACAAGTCATAAAATATTTATTTTAATCTGACAGTTCTACTACTGCTAAAAAATAAGAGATTACACTGTGAAGCAGTATATATAATAAATGACTGACTACTTTTCTGCTGTGCTGGTAAATGCAAAGCTTTCTGAGCCAAATGCTTTCCCTTGCTGACATTGTGAAACAGTGGGAAACAGAACCTCTCTTTCTTCAATGGCTTCTCCAGCACCAGATCTTCCATTGATGTTTGGGCTTACAATTTTGTAGTTATATTAGCCACAACTGATTAATTCAAATAAACTGTTAGTTTCCTTGTATTTAACATAATTTCACAAATAGTAAGCATCCTGGAACCCAAATTATACCCATGATACTTTTGCCTGAAAAGTCTTTGTGGAATGTCATTGAAGAAAAACACTGGGGAAAAAAATGTGTAATTGGGGGCATAAGTTGTCTGAAAGATCCAATTTTCTGATGATGGTTTCTGATGTGGAAAGGACCCACCCTGATTCTCAAAACTCAGAACTGGCAGGTAGAAAATGTACATCAGCAAACTTAATTCAAAGGCAGTGAAGCGCTAATCATTCAACTTTTCCAATGCAATTTTTATAAACAGAGCCACATATTAAAATGTTATTGAAATACGGTAATGGCAAATGTTTATCAGTCAGCCTATGTTATTTTCTGAAGACAAGTTCCTCATTGTAATGACGCATAGTGAGGTTTTCACACTTATGCTTTACCTTCCTTTTTTCTTTTTTTTCTTTTTTTTTTTTTTTAATCATGTTTGAATACAATTGAGGTGTAATAGTATGTACAGGTTGCTAAACATGCTATAACATATTCTATTGTAACCATCAGAGATCTGGGAATGGAAGAAATTGCTGAGGAATCAGAAGGGTATGCTTCCACATAAACATTGCACAGCTCCAAGAGTTGCTGCAAAATTCTTCAAGGCATAAAGGTAAATTATGTCATTTGTCCCAGAATACTATGTGCAGTATATTGCACATATATTGATCTGTATACTACTCCTTCACTAAAATCTACGGCCAAACATATAACTACCTTTTGTAGCAGTTGCAAATAGTAGTACCTGCTCAGATTTCAGAAAATCACATATTTCTGTTCTTTTGGAAGATTCTGTTACCTGTTCTGTGAGTCAAGATGATTTGGTGTCTCTGATAGTCAGCAAATAAAAAAAAAAAGACAAATTTGCTGACATTCAAGAATAATACTGATTATTTTTATTTAGGTTTAAATGCAAAAGATTTCTTTTGAGTGTCTTGTTTACAGAAAAACATACAAACAAACCCCCCTAAAAGACAATCCCAGAAAATGTTTCCTAGAAGAAGCAAATTAAGGCAGTTCCTAGTAATGAACATTCAACTCATAAATTAATCTTAGTGCTGTGTAACTGTTTTCAGATGTGATGTAAAACAAAGTAAAATTTCAAAGAGAGATTACACTGATGACATTCTATCAATCTAATACTATCTATAGAATATAATTTTCCATTAAGCTGCATAAGACAAAAGGTTATGTACATATATATAATTATTGTGCTCAGACAATATGTTTATCTACATGGATTGATTGTTCTGATCTCTGTATGAAGAGATTTCACACGGTGTATTTCCCACCCTGAACTGTGTATGCACACAACACAGAGAAGCTTACCTTCATCTGAAATGGATTGTTTAGAGAAATGAAAATGTAGCACACATCACTTGAGGATCTGCACTTTCCTTTTATGCAAAAGAATATTCTAAGGAAACCAAACTACTGTTCAGGTCTCAGATATACACAGCTCTTTTCTCAAAAAAGTAAGCTGTCTCACTCGGGAACTCAGCTACTTTCAGTTGTTTGAACGAGGCAACTTCCTCTGTCAACTTCAGAAAATGAAGTAGTCCAAACAATAGTCAAGAAACTGCTATTCAGCACTTAGATGTACAACCAGTTATCTTTAAAAGTTCTTCTTTCTTTGCAAATATTGTACACGCCTAAAGTCAAGTTTAAAGCCAAAATGAAGAATGCAAATTATGAATGTCATGTTTCTCCACATTTTAGCTTCTTTCTTGAGGCAGTAAATGATAGAATATCTACTACGGGGTTTGTTTCTTAACAAAACATTTATTCCTCTGGATGTTTTTTCCCAAGTATTTTTTTATGGTTTTTGTACTACTCTTTCACACTGTAGTTCATTTATTTCACCAGTGAAATTTTTATCTCACTTTGGTTTTCTCTCTTTCCTGGGGCAAACTTTATTTGCACGGGTGACATGAATGCTAACATGGTTATATTACAGCCGGTAAGATACAAATATAAATGTAATCAATGTTTGCAAAGGGGATTGTAAAGTCTGCATGAGAGGTTTTTTGCCCAGAATGGATCATGCCAAAGAGACAGAGAGCTCTCAACGGGGCCAAAAAAAAAATAAAAAACCAAAAAAATTTTAAAAAATCATGCTCTTGCATATTCAAGGCCAAAAAAAATATCAGCATATATGCCATTTTTCAGATTCACAGATCATTTTATTAAATGAAAGACAAGAATTCTTTCTCAATTGGAAAACCAAGAAGTGAATGAACTCCTGTATATATCCATAATCTGATGCTGAAGACAAACTGACATAAAAATGGAAAAAAAATGACCAGATTAGGATGTTGTCTTCTGTATTTATGCCTGATTCTTGACAGAGATTATTTTATTTTTAAGACCCAGAATGAAATACTGCTGCTACAATCTAACCTTCATGAAAAACAAGTGTAAAACCTAATACCTCTCCCTTTCTTCAAACCCTTATGTAATTAGTTCACATTAAACAATTATCAGAATAAATTGCAGTTTTCTGACATCCCTCATTTCACCTTGCACAGGCACTGCTGCTTATTTTTTTCTGATATTGCATACAAATCTAACAGAATATTCTCTGTGGTTTATATAGTGACAGAATGTCTATCTTGTCAGTCTGGAAAAAGGACTGATATTTTTTCAATACTTGGAATCTGAATCTTTCTGCTAAAAATGTCAGATATAATCCCAAGAAATGCCTGTTTTAATTTCCACTTACATCCTCTTTGCTGGGTAAAAAACAGACTGGATGGACAGGCCCAAAGAGTTGTGGTGAATGCACTTAAATCCAGTTAGTGGCCTGTCATAATTGGTGCTCCTCAGGGCTCAGTATTAGGGCAGGTTTAATATCTTCATCAATGATCTGGATGAGGGGATTGAGTGCACCCTCAGTACATCTGCAGGCGACACCAAGATGGACAGTAGTGTTGATCTGCTTGACGGTAGGAGGGCTTTTCATAGAGATCTGGACAGGATGGATCAATGGGCCGAGGCCAACAATGTGATGTTCAACAAGGCCAAGCACAGGGTCCTGCACTTGGGTCACAACACCACCAAGCAAAGATACAGGCTTGGGGAAGAGTGGCTGGAAAGCTGCCCGGCAGAAAATGACCTGGGGGTGTCAGCAGACGGATGTCTGAATATGAGCCAGCATTGTGTCCAGGTGGCCAAGAAGGCCAATAGCATCCTGGCTTGCATCAGACACAGTGTGGCCAGCAGGACTAGGGAAGTGATTATGTCCCTGTACTGGGCACTGGTGAGGCATTTGCGGCTGCACCTCAAATACTGTGTTCGGTTTTTGGCCCCTCACTTCAAGAAAGACGTTGAGGTGCTGGAGCGTGTCCAGAGAAGCGCAACAAAGCCAGTGAAAGGTATAAAGCACAAGTCCTTTGAGGAGCAGCTGAAGGAACTGGGCTTGTTTATCCTGGAGGAGGGTCAGGGGAGACCTTATGACTCTCTACAATTACCTGAAAGGAGGTTGCAGAGAGGTGGGTGCTGGTCTCTTCTCCCAAGCAACAAGTGATAGGACAGGAGGAAATGGCCTCAAGTTCTGCCAAGGGAGGTTTAGATCACATATTAGAAAAATTTCTTCACTGAAAAGGTTATCAAGATCTGGAACAGGCTGCCCAGGGAGGTGGCTGAGTCACCAATTCATTTAAGAGATGTGTGGACACGGTACTGAAGAACATGGTTTAGTAAGGGTATTATCAGTGGCAGGCTAACAGCTGGACTTGATGATCTTAATAGGCCTTTTCCAACCTAAAAGATTTTATGATTCTATGCCTGTGATATCCGGACAGTTCTTCTGTGCTGTATTTCTGGTAGTAAATAAAGAAATATCTAATGATTTTGATCCAGTCTCCTTGTCCATCATAACATGTAGGATGAAGTAGTAGGAAATATGACCAGTTTTCATTGTATTCTGTGATTTCAGTCTCACTAATTTTTTCCTGACTTCATTAACATGAGGGTTTGAAATGTTTTTCCTCAGCCAGATTCTCTTAATGAATAGGACTTTTTGGAGTTAAATGAAGCTATGTGAATTTACATAATTTTCTCCATGTGTTTAAAATGTGCTAAGAAGTAGTTTGTATTAATCCCCCTAACTCTCAAGACTATAAATATATTTATACACACACATTATCCTGAATGTATTTTAAAGATATATATATGTGATACTTAGAGACATGGATAAGTGCTACATTAATGGTTAGACTTGATGATCTTAAAGGTCTTTATCAACCTAAATTATTATCATTCTAGGATCTCTTTTGGTTCTTCTCTTCCCCCACCTACTCACCTTCAAAATGCAATTTCTCAGACAATATTAAGCATATTTATTTCAAATAGTTTGCTGTGATTCAAATATTAGTTTTGCTTATTTCTCTTAGATTGTTAAGCCTCATCATCTTATGTTCACAACAGCCAAGGCTGCCCTCTGTTTTTACATTCTCAAAATGTTCCTCTTTATTTGTAATTAGCAGACCCGGCAGGATGCCTCTCATAATGGTTTGTGGATCACCTGAATAAAAATAGTCTTTGACCCTTCTGAGGAGTATCCCCAGTTGCTTATGACAACTGTTTTAGTTCTGGCAGATATCAGTGGGATTAAACTTGTCTTCAGATATTTATCCATAAATTCTTGACTGGCCAATCACCAGTTGCAAGTCAAAACTCCATGCACTGGAGACTCCTTTATATTGAGTCCCTGCCTGCCTAACTTGTGTTCATATATTACAGAACTGTAGTCACAAGAGCTATGCCGCAATGGCTCTGTAATCATAGGGAGAATATTGCTCTGTGAGTACTCACAGACTTCTAAGTCCACTTGTTTGTTTTCAGTGCTGCAAGCATTTGTTCATAAGTATTTTTCCTTGGCCCTCAGTGATGCTTTTTTTCAGGGAAAATGTAACAGCTTTTCCTACTATGCTGTCTTCCAGGGAGTTGCTCACTGTCTTTTGAGTCTGAACGTTTCTTCAGACATTGGTCACTATCACTCAACAAACATAGTTTAATGTTGACCTCAATAGGTTAGCAAGCCTGTTGGCAAACCTGTACCTGCTTTATTTTGTCAGATGGATTCTATCTCCCCAGCATTCCTCATTCTTCAAAGACTATACAGTGCTCATAAAAACCAAAGCTTTGCCTGTAACACCTGCTGTACACTTAGATGTTGACCTACAGGATGTCTCTGCTCCTACCTAAGCCTTTCCCCCTTGCTAGCAAAATAAAAAAGAACCAACTTGGTTGCTGAGCTCTTCACCTTTGCTCCAGAGCCCTGTATAGGTAAGCTTGATATTTTCATTATGTCTTTCAGCAGTATCTCTGAATCCTACATGGATGAGCAAGAAGGGGCAATATTCCAAGACTTGGTTAATTGCATCTACTTTTTTCATGAAAATTTAAAGGTACAACACTGGAAAACTCTAGACAGGAATTAACTAGAAATAGTATGAACTCTTTTACAATTAAAAAGAGATTGTGACAATATTGTAAAGAAATATCCTGAAGATGAACTATTAGCAAGTTTTAATTTTTGTCCAGTTTTATCAAAAGCTTATGTTTATTTTGTGTAGAAAACAAAACCCATTAATAGGACTGCTCATAGCAGTGCACAGATATCTTCTCAGGAACTTCAGTAAAGTTCACCTGTAGAAAAAAAGATGTTTCTCTGCATCTTCTTTCCCAGAAATCTCTTTAAACAGATTATGTGCTCATATGGATACAAATAATCTTGGAATGACCATTAAGATATAAAATTACTTGAAATTCTTTAATAATTTTAAAATTTAAAATTGTTTTGGCAGATTTTCTAAAGTCATGCAAGACAGTTTTACTTTGATGTGAAATTGGCAGAGAAAACATATATAGACATATACATTTTCACACATACATATACATGAAGTACATAAGAACTGCAGCAAAAAATGAAGTGAGGGGAATATACAAGTACCTATAGATTAAGGAAATATTTCTCTGGTGTTTTAGGTTTATAAGCCAATTAACCTTTTGAAAGTAAAACATTTTTTATAATTAAAGGAATCAATGGCTTGATACCTCAGACTAGAAATGTAAGCATAATAAATAGCTTGAAAATTTTACCCATGAACTTCATCCATGAGTTTCACTCAAAAAAACCCATTCTATATTTTTTAACAATTAGGAGTTGATTTTAGCAGAAAAGTAAGAGTATTACTTAGAGTCATTCAGGTTATCAGTTTGATATCAGAAATAGTCTACAGTCTGGGCATTGGTCATAAACTACACCACATCCAAATACCATTACTACTTATGTGCACTTCATCTGCTTTTTGTTTGTTCACTACTTATAAGTCTGTAATCACAGAAAAATTCCGTGTGTTGACACCTGCCCCTTGACCAACTTTTTCAGTGTATACAGGCTGCTGACACCCTGCCCTCTGACACCCTTCCTGTGGAAGGACATTGACAGTGTAAGAAGGATGCTACCCAAATTACCCATGTAAAGGATGATTCCCTCTAATCAGACTGCTACTGCAGGAGCTGAGGGTTGAGGTGACATTTACCTTCATTCAGAAGGCATTTGCACAGTTGGCTGTTGCTGTCAGATGATCCAGGTATTAAATGCCCCTGTCAGTCTGATCGAGTTGGGGTATCACTTATGACCCTGTGTTTGCTATTGGTGATTGGGTGACTTATCGTACAGGAGCATTGTTGCTCATCTTTCTTACTACCTCAGTAAAGTTTAGTTTGAAAGATGTTATGAGATTCCATTACTGTTTGGATTGCATATGTTTACCCTTTTCCTGGACAGAAAGGAGAGGAGATTTGATATCAAATGTCCAGTCCTGGGCCCCAACATAAGAAGGATGAGTTTGAGCAAGTCCAGAGGAGGTCACGAAGATGATCAGAGAGCTGGAGCACCTCTCCTATGATGAAAGGCTGCGAGAATTGGGCTTGTTCAGCCTGGAGAAGAGAAGGCCCCATGGAGACCTTACAGCAGCCTTCCAGAACCTGAAAGGGCCTAAATGAATGCTGGAGGTCCTCTTTTTACACAAGCATGTAGTAACAGGACAAAGGGTAACAGGTTTAGAGTTAGTGGACAGATTTAGATTGCACATCAGGAAGAAGTTCTTCACAGAGATGGTGGTGGGGTAATGGAACAGATTTCCAAGAGAAGTTTTGGATGTCCCATCCCTGGAAGCATTCAAGGACAGGAGGGATGAGGCTTTGAGCAACCTGGTCCAGTGGGAAGGTGTCTGTGCCCTTGGCAGGGGGGCGTGGTTTAGAACTAAATAATCATTAAGGTCCATTCCAACCTAAACGATTCTATGATTCTATGATTATTCCCGGTGTCTCACCTACCATAGCCAATTGTGTATGTTTGGCAGTCATGAGCAGTCCAAAATCATCAGCACAATTATGATTTATAAAGAAAGATGATACATAAAATACAAACACAATAAATAAATGTAAGTTACTAAGTTTTTCTACTAGAAAACTACAATATTTCTTGGAATACTGTATGCCTTGCATTCGTTTGACTTACTTGACTGCAATTTATTTTCCATGTTAATGGGATCATGCCTTTGGAAAAAAAGAAAAATAAGCGTAGTCGCAAAATGGTTTACTGGATATGAGACAGCAATTTTAAAAAGACCTTAGAATCAATATTAATTTTGGTATTCAATAAGTGGTGGATATAAAAAAATATTTTTTTTTTAGATTCTCATTTCTTTTTTCATATTGGTAATCAATATGTTTTCTCGCATGTATGAATAGATATTAAAACCTCCCTGAATTTAAATTTAAAGTACAGAAGAACTGCAATTGCAAATGAAAAAAGATAAAATCTCATTAGAATAATTTTTTAAAACTAAAGAAAAAATCATTCTAGTAGTAAATTAACACGTTCTCTTTTAACAAGTACACTTCAAAATATACATGAAATTTTACTATTTATGTAGTAGACTATCACTAGTAGTGTCGTAGTATGTGCTGAGTTCAGTCAGGAAAGAGTTAACTCTCTTTACAGTGGCTGCTAGGAAGCTGTGTTCCTGGATGCAGGGAGCAGCACTGATAAGTTCTTAGCTGGCGCTGGGGAATGCCTGCACCAGATTCAAGATATTTCTCTGCTTCTGATACTGCAGCTGCGTTCCCAGCTCTCGTGGTCTCGCTACAGGCAGTGCAGGGGACACACAGTTCAGGCACCTGACCCAAACTGGCCAAGGGAGTATTTCATTCCATAGTAAGTCATGTTCGGGGCCAAGAGGAGGAGGGGTTCCAGGAGCCGTTACTCTCTCTCTTGCTCTCTTAATTCCTGGCACTTGCTAACACTCTTCCCGACTCCTACGTTAGTGGCTTTGTTAACCCCTGTGCTGGCTTGTTCATGAGGGAGTTGGTGGGTTTGTTTAGTTTTCCTGATCATGCTATCACTGATAGGGTTCGCTCAGAATCTGCTGCAACAGCTGTCGTGCTCCGGCCCTCGGCCTGTGATTGCTCTCGGGCTGCGGCTCTCAGGCTCTCTGTCTCTGACTCTCACTACTCAACACCTGTTGTGCATTGGTAAGTGGGTGGTGAGAAACTGTATCATATTGTATCATATCGTATGTTTTATTTTCTACTACTTTATTTATTATTAGTAGTATTTGTATCTATTAATTTAGCTTTAATGAGTAAATAGTTCTTATCTCAATTTTACAAGCTTCCTTATTTCTTTTTTTTCCATTTCTTCCCCTACAGTGGAGGAGGGGAAGGGGATATGTGAGAGAAGCTTCATGGTATTTTGCTAGCTGGAGATAAACAACGACATAGTTAATCACATTTTTAGTTAACAAAAACATTTATGGATTTTTTTTGTTGTTTGTTTTAGTATTAAATGTAGCATCTCTGATCTTTCATGTAAAAGTGATCTTCCAAGAAAATACTGCATTGAGAAAAGAAATTTAGGCCCTGAATAACACACAGAGATGATTTAAAATTAAATATTTCTATCACCACTTTTGAAAAAAAAAAACCAATATCATTTTAATTTGTCTCTACCCATTCAAACATTAAAAAAAAATATCACTCTTCATGGTTCCTATTCAGAGGGCAGAGAAAACCAGTTAAACATCACTGAATAATTACACAAAGTAAATCAAGCTTGAACTGTTATCACTGAGGGACATGTTATCTGAAAAGTGATTAAAAATGTAACTTTACAGAATGCAATTAAAGAAGAGAAAAATGTTGTAAACAGATGAAAGATAGAAGGATATAACACAAATACTTAATCCAGGAAATTAAAATTCCTAACTCAGAACCATGTAATAGAAGAATAACAGGTACCATGGTGTGATTTAAAAATATAGTATAAGAGTTTATATTAAGTATTTTCATCTGAAGACAAAAGTTTGGTCCAAAAAGTCAATTCCATCCCAAAGGATGCACCTTAGATATGCATAAAGGATAAAAAAATGTACACATAATGGAGAAAAGCAGCCTTGCATGCAGTTCCTATATCTTTTGTCCATAATGTTATGTGTAAAAAATAAAAAATGTTCAGATCCCTGGGTAATAAATATGCACCAGTCTTTTGATTATGGCTATTTCCATCTATATCCAGCCTTCAACTACTTTTGTAATATACAGCTAGGAAAATGATCAGAGCTGTGATAAAATAAAATTAGCTTAAAATCAGCTTCATCTGGCAGCAGTTTAAGAAGTATTTGTTAATGGTATTTTGCTAAAATCGAACTGAGAAATAACTTTATAAATTACCTGAAAAGATTTTTTAAATAACTTTGATAAGAGGAATACAGAAGAGCATAGAGGGAGGGGCAAACATTTCATAGAACCTGATGAAAGAATGAAAAGTGTAGAATTCTATTTTTAAATGTGAAAGGAATCTACTAATTCTTAAGCTGAAAGGCCAATGATCTATGGCAAGAGAACTGACCTGATTTGGGGCAGAAGTCTTCTTAATGGACTTTAAAATGGAATCACTTTCAGCGTGTAAACTCTGCAAACTGGTTTTCTACTTGTGGCCAAGGATGTAATACAGCTAGTGGAAAAGCTGGTCTTAATGCAGTTGCATGTAATACTGGTCTCCAGTGCCACCTGAGATGCACCTAAGGGCACTCCATGGCTTGCAGTTCTGAGTACGGAAGGGCATAAATGTCCTGAAGGTCAGGTCTTGTTTTTTAAATATCAGGTCCAGATGATATATTTTTAATCATCATTCTATGATGATTATAGTCAGAGAGCAAGGTGTGATGTCAGTTGCCCACACACAGACATGTAATACAATTCCGTATGCTTCATTTTTTGACATTCTGATGGCTCTGGCAAATACAACACAGTGCTCTGGGAGATATAAAATCTTCTAAACTCCTAGCCAAGGCAGAATATATTAAGGTATGTGGTATGGCTATCTTTAGAGAACTGAATTCTGTTAGGGTTTCTCAGATTTCATTAATACTGTGCATTAAAGCTGCTGAATCAAAAATAATGCAGTCTAAAGGGACAGTCAGCTTACCAAAGAAAGCGCCTGTTTTTTCTGTTATTACCCACTCTAGAGACTTCTTCAGGAAAAATTGTCTCTCGTTATCCATATAGTGCTTTATATAATGTCATTCACAACTCCAAGCATTACAAGAATATGCAAAACTTAAGATATACAAAAATAAGGTTTTTTGTCCCAAATTCAGGAAGAAATAAAACATGGACTAAAAGAAATAAAATTAAAATGTGCTGAAATTATCCAGTTCCACAAGGTGTGCTTTCAAGGTATAAGATTAAAAAAGTGAGATAAACAAGGAGTCTTTCATAGTGCACAAGACCAGCTGAGATAGGAATTGAGGAGAAATAATGTTGAAATTTAGCAAACAAGCAAAAAGTGTTTTGTGAATATTGGACAAAATAAAGAAAAACTTCCAGTCGTTGAGTAAAACAGAGACAGAAAGTAAGCATAGTTGGTGATACAGTCTTTATCAGACACACCAACAGATCATTTTCATATACATGGGCATTTATCCATTAGTAAACTGCATTTTTTCTTATTACATAATTTCAACCAGAAAAGTAGGATATAAAAAATGAAAATTGTGCATACTTGTGTGTTCATTGAAATATATGCACATAATTCACATAAATGCTTTTGTGCCATGGAATGCATAAAGAGACCCAAGAAGCAATGTCCAACTAACCTGTATACCGAATCTGAGACACTGAACATGCCTATGTACTCTATAGCATGCTATTATAAAACATATAACGGTGTCCTGACTCTAAGATATTTTTGCAAACAAGAACTGTCAATGGAAATATGAAAGCTAACAAACTATTCCGAATCCCACATATGGCTGCAAGTTTTAAAAACCTGAATTTATGATAACTGGTCATTTGAGGTTTTTCATTAAATTGCATTTTTTCCATTACCATTTGGACTAATATAGTAACAGATGCATCATTTTTCTAAGACATCATAATTTACTAATGGCAAACAGAACAGAAAGGATAGTTCAGGCAGCACTACAATCATACTGGTACAAAATATTCCTAAAGTATAAGCATTTTTAATCCTTCTTTCTTTCATTCTAGATTCAGATTTCCTATTACACTGTGTATAATAGTTTTCAGTATTTCATATCATCCTTCCTCACTTCTTTTCTTGTCAATATTGAGGAATTAGGGTTTCTGCAAGATTAAAAATACCCCAAACCTTTTACCAATCTCTTACAAAATACATAGGAAAGACAAGAAATCCTTGAGAGCTGGGAAGTAAAGGAAAAAAAAAAAAAGGGCAAGAAATCAAATAACAACCCCACCCCACAACAAGAACTCCAAACTAGTAATTATTTTGTATTACATCTCTCTTCTCCTGTTCTGTTGGAATGAAGGACTAGAATTTATATGGTTATTTGTTAATGAAAGTACAAGTATAACTAATTTCATTACTGCATGAAAGGAAAACTGAAGTGGCAAGAAGAAAAACTTGTCCTTTATGTACTCTACTAGTTCTCAGATGTAATTGACTCAGTGTGCTGTCAACTGTTGATTGTATTTTTTTTCTCTCAGTGCTTAATTTGGTCAGAGCAAATTAAGACAGACTGCTAAATAATTAGAAAAAAAACCCACTAAAACTCATTTGATAAAATACAGAGGAGACAGAGAATTTGAGATCAAAGTCTGTATAATGAACAAACTACTGTACATACTACTGTAACAATGTTTCTAGGAGAGATTTCAAATTTTAATACCATAATATATTGTAACATTCTTTAAAATATTCAGTCCTTATTATAAATATTACCAGCAAGTTTTAAAGTATGGCAAGAAATAACTCAGAATTATATAAGCATGTGAAAACTGCTGTATAGGCACTTAATTCCCATTAAATCCAAATTACCTAAAGCTACCTTTTATCTCATTTGTTACAGAAGAATGGTTTTGTTGTGTTTTGTGTTTTTTTGCTGTTGATTTTTTTTTAAGAGAAACTTCTTTCTTGCAATAATACTGAACAGTATGCTAAATAATATGGGGGGGGGGGGGGGATTAAGTACAGAACGATGAAAGGCTAAACTGATGATATTTCAAATATTTACACAGATAAGCTTTGAATTGTTATGAATCTATCTTACCTTGAAACTGCTCTAAGCACTATAGCTTTTTAAATTTCTTCTTGTGAATGTGTTGGCATAGCCCTTAAAATCAAATAGGTTCTTACTGTTATTATTTCCTTTTCAATTCTCCTGACTGGAACCAGCACTTTCTCAGGATGCTTTGGTTCCTGATGAATATTCAGAAAGCTCAATAACTAATTCTGAAAACAGAACTTAACCTGAGTAAAAAGAACAAAAATCACAAAGAAAGGAAAACAAGTCAAAATAAACAAACAAAGAAAGCTTTTTTTTTTCCCTCTTAATATTTTGGTCATTATTGTTATTATTTCCTGTGTGATAGTGAAAGTACTATATGGTATTTTGTCACACTTGCTATGAAAAGTATTTCAGCATCTAATAAATAAATGATACTGAAACATGAGTTTTATAACATGATACTGTGCAATGAGCGGTTACATATGCATTGGGAATATTTTCTGAGATTATTGTTGACAGAGGCTGATTAGGAAAGTTTGTGAAAAAACAAAGGAAGTATAAATGTGTCCTCTTTCTCAACAAGTTTACTTAGCATGATAATGTTTTATAAAACGAAGTCATAACTATGATAAAGTATTCTAAAAAAACCCAAACAAAGCCAGACCATTTAATGGTTTGTTTGTTTGGGGTTTTTAAGTACTGCTATTTTGTGACAGAAGTACATATCTAATTGTTCTAACTTCCATGGAAAGGAATGCTGGGACATCTGTGTGTGCAACAGAAGAGCCTTTCCCTTATGACAGCACTTGTGGGTGAATTCTCAGAATAGGGAATGCTGCGGAAAACTCACTGCAGAGTTTAAACACCTATGTTATCATTCTTACAGATGCCTCACTGTCAATCAGATTATTGTCCTTGATATGTAAAGAGCTAAGTGTTTAATTCATGTTTGCTACTTAGAATTTTAGTTCAGAGATGAGGAGAGACTTAGATGTGTTCTGCATATTGAATGAGGTAAGCATTTTGGAGTCATGGCAGACTTTACAGTACAGGTATAAAGACACTAGACCAGGTGGCTCAAAGCCTCATCTGACCTGACCTTGAACACTTCCAGGAAGGGGGCATCCACAACTTTTCTGGGCAACCTGTTCTAGTGTCTCATCACCTGTACAGTAAAGATTTTCTTCATAATATCTGATCTAAATCTACCCTCTTTCTGTATAAAACTATTGCCCCTTGTCCTATCACTACACCACCTGATAAGAAGTCCTTCCCATTGTTTCTTGTAGGCCCCCTTTAAATACTGGAAGGCTGCTATAAGGTCTTCCCGGAACTTTCTCTTCTCCAGGCTGAACAACCCCAGATCTCTCATCCTTTCTTCATAAGTGGGGTACTCCGGCCCCCGCTCATCTTCATAGAAATACTATATACACACCCAAAATTTTCTCAATAAAGGCCTATATAGAATTGAAACTTACTGTAAATACAAAGACTGGAAATAAACAATCATCTGTCAGTCTATCTTTATAGGTTAGGCAAACTATTACCATAGATATAAAGCTACAGTCCTCAAATGTACATGAGTATATTCACCTAGAGAAAATTGGTTTTCTTTCTGTTTCATTTAACAAAACGCTTCCATCAAAAGTTATTAGACATAGAAAACAACAACAAAAAATCTAAATTTACCTCCAAAAGAAGAGATGAACTGTAAAATATATAAAGAAATAAATAATATTTTACTAAAAATAAAATCATACTACTTTTTTTTCTGTTGCTTGCAACACTCATTTTTTTTCTCATAACTCATTTATTATTGTCTCTTTAGCCAGCACTATAATACAGGTTTAATCATGTAAATTACCATGAAATATTTCAATATACATTTAGTAAGTTATCTTTAAAATTTTGTTCATACTATCTTTTGCATGATTGTCGTTTTCAGTAAAAGTATCTACAGTGTTTGTCCAAAGTACAAGGTACTCAGAAATTTGTATCTGTGATGTTTGCATATGGGACAGACACATGGACAGACATGCAGGAAAGAAGATGCCTTGCATAACTTTAGTGACCTTGCAAGAGCAAGCAAAGTCTCCTCAGAAGTACATGTCCATCATAAAAAATGTATACATTTCTACTTGGAAGATCTAACGGTGTTCTTTGGCAAAATCCACAGCCTCCTCTGTGAAATTCACTGAGGAATACTTCCAGCTTACTCTCTAAATAAGAAGTTAAGATTAGATTTCACTACTCAGATGGGAGAAAGAAGGTACCTTAATATAAATACATCTTTTTAACTGCCATTTGATAAGCATGAACCAAACTGGGCCAAAACCCATCCACTTTTCAGTTGCACTAACAATGAGATGTGAAATCCCACACAAATGGATATGACACAAAGCCTCAAGTTATTAGTACTGTTGTCCTAAAACTTACCCTCAGAGCCAAAATTTTAAAGGATAGGATTTTGTCCCAAGACGTTTTGAAATACATTACGTAAAGCACTCAGCTCCCTGCTGACTGTGTCTCTTTAGTCTGTGAGAATAAAGGATTCCAGGCCTATCTTTTTCTTGCACTCTGGGCAAGCATTCAAACATGGTCTGCTGGGATATCAGCCTTTTGATTTGCTGTTTTGAGAATATGTATCATTTTCAAATAAGAAAATTATACTTTTCAGAAACCTTTTTCACTTCTTTAGAGAATGTTTTCAAACTTAACCAAACATTTCTGTTTTCTGAATACTCAAGAACTGCTTTGGTCTTCTTGCTAGTGCTGCCTCTGATTTACAGTTTGAAAGAAAAGATGTAAGGGTTGTCATTTGATTAAGCTGTGATCTTACATATTAGTCTAGAAATTATTTAGTAATGCAGGTCTTCATTCACTTCTTTACTTCTTTCTGAGACAGACTACTCTCAGCCTGTAGGTAGTCCTAATGCTTAGGACACATTAACTTTCTCCTCATACAAAAAAAAGGAAGCTGCATGCATGAGGTGTTACACCACTCCCTGCTGTTTCTGTGAGACAGTATTGTCTAAACCCATTCCTGACTGCTCTTAGGGAATTAGTCCATTTTGGAATTAGTACTCTTGCTAAATTGTCAAGTTTGATTTAGTATACTCTAAATCCAGAATTTTCTGTGAGAAGATAAAGAAGCAACCTGAAACTCAGGGGGAAATTCCTCTCTAGTCTTAAGGAAAATAATTCAATGTTGTAAAGTATTAAATAAGCAAAACAAACCACTGTATTTTTACCTCAAGCAGAAGAAAGTTTTTAGCTCATGGGTGAGCAACAAGTAAACATTAGCCGTTATACAGGGAGTTTAACACAATCCCTCAGTCATTCGCTATCACCAGTGATTTTCTCTCTGCCTTAAGGAGAAGCTCTGCAAGAGTGATGGCTATTTCTTTGTGATAAGATCACTTCATTGTTTCCTGTTCATTTCCTTCCTCATGTGAAGTTTCAGAAGTCCAGTCTAGGTAGGAAAACAACACGAGATTTTAATGGATCTGCAACCATTTCTTTTTAGCTGATATCAAATATAACAGATTCCACAGTCTAACTGATTCACTTGATAAAAAGAATGCATAACAGAGATACTAAATAGATATTCAGGGTCATCATTTATCCCCTAGAAAAAACAGAAATAGAAAGAGCAATTGATGAATAAATGAAAGCTGTTACACTATAGTAACTCTGAGGGCTTAATATCACCTGCAGCACTGTATCAATGCTGAAACATTTGAGAAAAAAAATAAACTAAAACCCCAGTGAGTTATAAATATGTAACTAATCCTGTTTTACACAGAGCAAAACAAATTTTCATAAGCACTTTGACTTGAATTAAAACACGGCAAGATCCCCTGAAATCTTTTTTCCTTCATTATATGCTGATTTCCTGAATCTGGGGTTTATGGATAGATTTATGACAAACATAGAGATACCTGCCTATGAGCAGATAGGATTTGTGTGGTGAGGTTTTGGTAGCAGGGTGGGTGATACAGGGTGGCTCCTATGAGAAGCTGCTAGAAGCTCCCCTGGCTCCAAGTCAGACTCACCTCTGGCCAAGGGTGAGCCAATCAGAATGGTGGTAACTATGTGACAACATATTTAAGAGGGGGAAAAAAAACGATGCTGCAATAACCTGCAGCAGAAGGAAGGGTGGGATGTGAGAGAGACAACAAGTCAGACACCCACTTCAGTGCAGGAAGGTGGGGAGGAGGTTGGCCAGAGCAGGGGTTTTCCTGCATCCCGTGGTGAGAGGGCAGGCTGTGCCCCCGCAGCGGGGAGCAGAGATCCCCTGCAGCCTGTGGATGACCCCACGCCAAAGCAGGGGGATGTCTGATGAAGGCTGTGACCCCATGGGAAGGCTGCACTGGAGTGGTCCACTCCTGAAGGAGTGCACCCTGAGGATGGGACCCACGCTGGAACAGTTCATGAAGAACTGCAGCCTGTGGGAAGGACTTACGTTGGAAAAGTTCATGGAGAACTGTCTCCTATGGGAGAGACACCATGCTGGAGCAAGGGAAGAGTGTGATTAGTCTCTGCAAGTAGGAAAGATTGGCAGAAACAACGTGTGATGAATGGCCTGCAACCCCCATCCCCCATCTCCCTGCACTACAAGGGGGGAGGATGTCGAGAAATAGGGGGTAAAGCTGAACCTAATAAGAAGGGTGGGTGTGGGGGGAAGGTGTTTTTAAGATTTGACTATGTCTCCCATTATCCTATTATCTCTCATTATTCTAGTCTTGATTAATTAATTTTATTTTCTTCCCCACATCAAGTCGGTTTTGCCCATGACCATAACTGGTGAGTGATATCTCCGTGTCTTTGCCTCCACACATGAACCTTTTGTTACATTCTCTCCCTCCCCACCCCATCAGGGGGTTGTGAATGAGAAGTCGTGCTCTGCTTATTTGCCATCTGGGTCTAAACCATGAAAATTAGTTTTAATTTTCATATGCCCTAGTGGTGTCACTGGTGTCAGGAATGAGTTTTCTTTTGTGAAGGCAATTTACATTGGACCTATCCCAGAAGAATTGTGTTGGAGGAAGCTTATCCTGTCTCAGTCACAGACTGCTGAGAAATTCTGGAAAATGAAACATGGAAAACTAGTGTCAACACCAAAAGTCAAGTCCTGAATATATAAAAGGAAGGCACTAACATCTTTTATAGTCCTTATGAAATAATTATTATTTTGTATAATGTCCAGTAAGGGGACAAAAGACCTGTAAATATACATTTAAAAACTCTGAAATTAACCTTGATACATCTTTTTTAAAAGTATCTGTATTGCTGTCTTCACAGACAGCCATTTAGTAGTCACTATATAGAACTTGGTTATTGAGGCATTACACAGATGATGTTTTATCTCATGGAGATTTTATCTCTGTATTTTATGTTATATTAATTCAGAAACTCAGAAATTACTTTCATCTATCTGTCAACAAAGCAGAATTATGTACAGGACTCAGGCACATACTTAGATGGATAGATAATTAACACAACTATATTTTGATCTTAACTCATATAGTGTAAATTACTGAAATCACATCCAATGGCAAAGATGGGTTACACTAACAGTCTTGTTCTTGATAATGCATTATTCCTAAAGCTTGTCAAAATACATTAAAAACAATAAAAATGCTGTTTTAATTTCCACATAATGATAGGTGAATAAAAGCTATAGAGTTAATTAAGAAGATTTATTAAATAATAGGAATTCAGCATTCGATTTTCTAGGTATTCCATTTCCACAACACCAGAGTAGCTTAAAACGCACTTCTGATCCTCTGCTTGGACATAATTTATTTTCATTTATGTAATTATTGCCATCAACAAAATAGAAAGCAGAATAATATACCTAGCATTATATATTTGTTTTGTACAGACATGACAGAAAAGGCTGGAATGTAAAACTTGCTTAAGAAGTTAAGTGGTTTCATGCTTAGCTTGCAGAATAACATTTTTTCAGCTGTATTTGTTTCCTGTAACAAGTAGGAAATTTACAAACTGATCATGTCAGCAACTCATCTTCAACAAAGATTAAAGATAGTAAAATGATGCAAGTCAAGTCTTTAAGAATACTTATATCCACTTGTGAAAGATATAAGACAAGAAACTTTTAAGACAAGAAACTCAAAGCAAAGCTATTTTGTTAAGGATGGATGACTTTTTGACAGCAGCATTTTAAAAAGAAAATGTTATAAATGCTAGTTTTGAGGTCTTGAGTGTTAATGTGTGGAAAACCCCACACTACTGCACTGTTCCTTTAAAAAAAAATCCATATTTCATGTTCCTAGTTTCTGGATGGTAGCAAACTCTTATGAGAAGTACCATTTATGGTGCTTGACACAGACCTCGTTCTTAGCATCCAGACTTACAGAAGCACAGCATAGGTCCATTTCTGCCTACATATGATTTTATTCCACTGGCAATCTGCAACAAAGTGGTGACAAGAGAGTGAGATGAGGAAAGTGCCTTTGGTGATATCCTACAGGCAGAACACAGCCCAGGTGTACATCCATGTTCCACAAAAGGTTCCACTTCCATTGTCCACAGCTGAGAGATGGCTGTTGCTATTTAGAGAATTTTCCACTTCAACTGTTGAATTAGAATAATTCTGGACATCTTTCACTAATATTCTGCATTACAACATTATGATTCTCTTTCCTTCTTTACTGCATCTTTAATGCACCCTTGAAAATCTTGTAGTAATATTTTTACTAATAAGTTTAAAATATTTTTATTCAGAATCCTGAATCTTACATAGGTCTTATACAGTTTTACAGTGAGGAATCAATATTCTCACTTTTTGATTTATGATTCCATTTGCTTGATATTATCACCATATGCTTAAAATAAACAGTACTTACATTTGAATAAATGTGACTCATGTTTAAAAAACTAAGTCTACCTTGAGAGACTGATGTAAATACTAAATTATAATATCATTGTCTGTGTCTACATTAAACAATACAGAGGTACTCTTCACAGTGTGTTCATCCCTATTGTTTAAAATATGGACAAAGGGGAGATCAGTCCTCAGTTCCAGATAATGAAACATCTATGTCTCTTTTCCTGCAGACATTGAGCTGTTGGGAATGAAGCTGAGGCATTTCTGGACATGTGCAATGCTCTCAGACCACTACTCTTCCACTGACATCTGATATCTTCACTGTCCTAAAGGTGTATACAGTAGCCATTTCTTACTTATACCGTATACAGCATCTTTAGAGGAGATAGAAACTGTATAATAGTGATTTAGAAGATTCACTATTTTTGAATGACTTAAATTTAATTCTCCAGCCACAATCACCTTGAACTGGAATTAGAATATTCAGTAAATTTTTACAGTTGTTTTCTCTCACATTTCCTGACTTATTTCCTTTATTCTTCAGAAATATTGTATTCCGAAGAAGAGTGACCCAAATTTAAAAAAAATTGAAATTTTTCATTAAACACAGTTCTATTTTTCTAGCCATTTCTAATGCTGCAACTGGTTAATGCAGATGAAAGCTAAATTTTGAACATATTTGTGTTGTACTGTGTATTTCTATTTTTCAAAATATGGCTTTATGATTTTATTATTCAGTAAATTACTGTAGTGAATACATTTTCTTTTATGCATAATTCATCTCCTGTGTTTGAAGTAGCTTAATTTAATCTTGATAATGGAGTTCTCAACAGTTTCCAAAAGTTTCTATCTACATTATTTAAAATAGTTGGGTTAGATTGCAAGCAGCTGCAGCATGGGAAACAGTAATGAGGCGGAGCTTTTCACTAGACACTCCTGGAGATGTAACTTTAGTCTTGTACTGATGGCTCTGATTTCCCCTGGGGTGCATCGCAACAACCACTGTGGGGGTTATACTCAACAGAAAAATAAGAAGCAATGGCAAGACAGAAGTGAAGAACATTCTTCTGTGTCCTCATGGCTGTTCTAATATTTTTGGCCTTCCTAATGTTATAGCTTCCACTTCCTGAAGTTTTAAGTATGTGGTCAAGACATCTGATTGGAACAGTATTTCATTAGAGTATATAATTTACTTTAACTACCTTTTGTTACCATAAGTGATTCTATTTGTGTGGGGTCTGTGGTGTGTTTTTTTTTTTGGTGTTGGTTTAGGGTTTGTTTTTTTTTTTAATTTGCCTCATTTTACTGGGGGGAAAAAAAAAAGAAAACCACCACACCACATTGATATTCTGGCAGAAAAATCACAATACTTACTCAAATTTAGCTAGTTGCCAAAGATAAGAGTCTATAGGATTTAATAGCCATCTTTATAAAGAAATTCTTATAATTTTAAAGAGATAAAATACAGTTTATGCTCAAGTCATGTACTAAGTTTTTTTATATTCCACCTTTACCAATACAATATTACCCAAGGGGAATAAAATCCCCGTGTTTAACACTTCCTATATGAACAGAGTTCACAACAAACTCATCCAGAAAGACATGCCAGGAGGAGAAATGAGAAACACCTAGATTTTAATGTAAAGAGCACATCATGGAAAGTATACTTTCCATCAATTTACAGAAATTTTTAGTTTGAAAAAAAAAAATTGAAGTGCCAGGACCATTCATTACCAGTGGTACTTGTAGCATAAAAAGAATATTCATATGATTTAGATTCATATGTATCTAAATAATATCTTTTTTCCCCTTAATTATCACCCATGAAATACTATTCAATTTCTCTTCATATGTTTTCAATTAGATTTCAACATTTTAAATACACTTCTAAATTATATTTGTTTAGCATCTGAATTTGGAAGAAATGCAACAGCATATGCCAATTTTGTGTAGCACAGCACATGACTAGAAGGTTCTGAGGTAAAGAAATAAAAAGTGAATGTGTCCATAGTACACACAGAACAGTATAGATTTGTAGTCTACACATCTTCCTCAATAATTTGTCCATTTTGATAAATAAAACTGAAGTGTAGGATACTTATTTTCCTTCATCATTCCATTAAAAAGATCATTATAACATAAAGCCATAGGTTTCAAGACAACTCTTGGTTTTATTTTCTTGACATCTATCTCGATTTTATTAGAAAAAATATCCTGTAGTCAATATGAGATTGTTTCAGAGCAGAATTGCTGGATCATACATAAAGTAATTTCAATTAATTTCCCTATATAAATTAAAGTATACATATAGAAATTAAGTAAATTACTAGGTACAAGGACAGACTAATTCACAGCTGAAGCTTCTTTCAGCAGTAAGGAAAAAGTCAGTAATACATTTAAAAGTGTGAACTAAACCACAAACAAGGAGTTCTCTATTACGCTTCAGGGGATAGCTTAGTCTGTGGGTAAAAAACAATATGACAGGAGTCTCCTGATAGTAAGACAGGATATTTGCCTCAGGATTTTTGCAAAAATCTGTTTATTATATGTTCATAACAATGAAGAAAGTAAACTGACTTTTATGATTTTCTATAAATGTATTACAAAATAGATTATCCTAATTGTGATCACTGACTTTTTCTCTTAGAGTCACCCTCAAACTTTTTTTTTCAACTTATTAAAAAATGATCTTATGAAAAAATATTCTAGTTTGTTTGTAGAGTATCTTTGTGCATATATAGCTCAGATAAAGAAAATCATATTGTTTTATATGAATGGATGAATGTGCATATATATAGTGTAACTAAATAAGACCATATTATTTATTTGGATTAATATTAAACAAGAGGAGAGAAAAAAAATATATTTCCATTTCACACACATCAAATGTTTATACTGAAGCACATGTCCCTTAAAGATAATCTATTTATTTATTTATTTCTAGGAAACTCTCTGCAGAAGGGAACTCTAAGTTCATTTCATCAGGCACTCAGGTAAGTTGTTAATTTTGAATGCAGTGATGACCTAGCTGTTATTAAAAGCTTGGTAGAGAATTACTTATGTCACATAACTGAACGAAACAATATATGAAGGAAAGTGTAAGTTGAAAGATCATGCATAGAGGATATGCAAGCAAATTATTATAGGTAGAGTATTCAGTTTGTTGGACAAGTAAGAACATTCAGTCTCTAATGAAGGTGTCTGAAATAAAGTTCTCTGACCTGTCCCCCCGTTTATCTCAGGTCATGTTGCTTATCTTCGTAGCAATGTAGGATATTATGGTATTGTGGCAATGCTGTGAGTAGGTTTATTCATACTACTGTTTGGTTCTGATTCCCTCTCCTCCCTATCACCCCCACCCCCAATGATTTCCTGTACACATGAGAACTCTGGCCAAGAATACATTTTCACACAAAGTGAAAACACTAAATGAAATTAAAGCTGAAGTTATCTTTCTGAATGTCATAGGAAACACCCGGAAGTCTAAGACTAAAAGTCTCACGTTTCACACTTAGCATTTTTTTTTCTGCATCAAATAGGAAAATAACAATTTACTCTTTTTTATTTGTATTAATACTAACATATATGTGGGAAAAAAACCACTGTTCTTGGTCCCTTGATTATTAAGTCATCTGTGCGTTGGCCTCTTTACTTTGTCCACATGTGTTTTCAAGACACAAGTCTTACAGCTTTTGTGTGTTTTCTTTTTCAGCTTGTGAATTATGAAGAAATTGTAATTGAACCTGGTTGGTCCCTTACTTAGCAGAACCTGAGGGATTTATTTTGAACTCCAAGCTTTTCCTCTCCCTTCCTTTCTTTACTAAAACCCACTATGAATGTAGGAAAAGGCTCAGCACATTTTTTTGGCTGCTTGAAATTTTTTGGGCACAGTTGGTCCTTTTTATTTTCCCCACATTAAAACAGAGTACTTCCTTCACTCTGTGGAACATTGTGAACTCCCCAGCTGAAGCATCTCCATGAAGGGAGCTTCACTCGGCACCTAGGTCAGCTCAATCATCTGCCACACGACAGCAAACAGAATTTAATATATTTTTTTTTAAATTCAGACACCTTTGCCATTCTGTTTATGTCTGACCTTACATTTGTCTACAACTCAGTCAAGCAGCATACATTCCTTTTTTTTCTTCTCAGGTGATTTAAAGAGGGATTATATATTTCCAGAGTAGGCTTTATTATAGCTTTTCTGATCTTTCTAGTTCAAATGTCCTGTGACTCAACATTCTCATGCAGTTCCTCCATATTGATTTGACTGAAATTCAGAATAGTCTTACCTTTAAGGCTCTTTTGGTTTGCTGGCTTGCTTGGGGGGCTTTTCTGTTGGTTTGGCTTTGGTTTTCTTTCCCCATATCATTCTCGTACTAAACATTTTCATTCTGAATTAGAACTTGTTGCTTAGTATAATTTTAAGTTAAATAATAGGACTAATGTTATATATTACTTCATAAAAACCACTACAAAATATGGATTTTCCTTTATTGTCCTGTTTGAGTTTATTATTTTGTATTTCTGTTGTCTCTGGAACTCTGCACTATACTTGTTTTCAAGACTTAAAGAAATCCAAAGTTGCTTATTTAAAAAGTAGAACAGCCATCACTATTTTTCTTGTATGAAATCAACCAAGGATGTCAGAAAATTCCCTAGAGGAATTTCCTAGTCACACAAATCCAATAAGCAAAAGCAAGTTGTTTTCTTGAATAAAATTACCAGCTGCTCTACAGTGGGTGATGTTGCAGCTGTAACAATTTGCAGGAAATAAGTCAACATCCCTAATGGAAGAAGGGTGGAGTTAAACAAAAGACGTAATGCTGTAGATGAGTGACTAGGGTGGCTCCTGAGAGGTGGATTCTGTACTCCATGGAAGTTTAATGTAAAACAACAGAGTTCTTGGTACAGTGACTAGAGTCCAGATCTCCTACAGTGAGTGTTACTTGCTGGAATACTCAGTTACATTACTTCTTGGTTTACTGGATTTTTAGATTTTTAAAAATTATTTTTATTTTAAGGAATATGAAGGGCATTCAATGCAAAATTTATTCATTGTTCTTATCTCAAATCTAAATAAAAACGTAAGATTAAATCATATTAATTTAATAAAATAATTGAATGTAGGATTACATCTTTTCATTTTTATTATATACAAGCATACACAATACACTAGTCTATAGTACAATAGCTATAAGAAGACATCACTTTCATAATTTTAGTGGCTTTTTCCCATATTCAGTTTAATGAAGCAAAATTAACTGAAGAAAATGTTACATTAGAATGCAGGAACAGAAAGGTACATTTAAGTGTAGTTCTGACAAGCAGAAAAATTATTCATATGGTCAAAAACTAGAGTTTGATTAGGAAAATTCATTTAATAAATTGGTATGGGATTGCTTTAGAAGTTGTAAACTTAACATTAATCCCAAATATTGGAAATGTTATTTCCTTCAATGGATTCAGAACTGTGTTAGGTGATATACATCTATCTGCTCATTTAAGTCAAACATAGCATAGGAGGAGAGTAGAAGAGGAACAAGGGAATATTCCAAGAGAATTTGGAAACTTCTGATGAAAATGAAAACAGACTGCTCAAAGTGACTCATTAAAAGTTTTCAGTAGAGGCATCCCATGAGGCATGCCATAAGGCATGAGCTTGGAATCAGAATTCTGTTGCTTATAAAGCTATAAAATCTTATAATTGGTTTAAGAAATACTACTGACAGCTCTCTTAAGCACTTTCATTTGTCTTTGCTAATACTTTTGATAATATAAAATTTTCTATAATATTTTTTAAATTGTTTCATACTTTGTTTCCTTTGACAAAGCCTGAAGCTACACAGATAAATGATTAAAGACATGGTCCTACATTAAACCACTTTTTGTTTGTTCTTTCTGTAGACCTTTTATAAGACAAAATTCCATCAATCAAAACACTACATTCCCATTTTCTTCTTTAATCCAATCTATGTTTATTCTTGTCCTTCTTTTATCACCCTAAGTGATAAAACACATGATGTTAATAATTATATTTGATTTTATATGGAAAATCAAAAGTGAAAGAAGGTATTTGGTTATACACAATAGTTATTCTTTGTTAAAACTCCAGTGTAATTAATATTAAAATTAAAGGGTTTTTTTAGAAAAATTATAATAATGACAATATATTATTTTCAATGAATCAAGAACATGCCATGTAAAACAAAGAAAAATGTATATATGTCTGAAAAGTTGTTTTCTCTATCTTTTTCAATGTAGTCATCTGGCAGCTTTGTTTTAATTATATACTCTGAATTTTGAAAGACACTCTACTGTTTATACTTTATGTGAGTTATAAAAAGTTTCATAAATATATGGTCCTAATTCAAATAAGAATGTTATCTAATACATGCACAAGTTGTCCATGAGTATAGGTGGTCAGAGTTTGGTCTTACATATAGGATAAAATGCAATCTGCAAGAATAATAATATGCAATACTTGATCCTGTCAGGCTTGGAATTTTCTAAGTTAATATGGTGTGGCTAATAGGAATAGATCTCACTTTTTCATGTCCTCTGCAAGGATATGTTCATTGTATGCTTCAATGTTCTGCACTGAGACTGAATGACCATAGAAAATGAAGACCATAATTTACAGCGGTTGAAATGAGAGCCCGCTTCTAAGCAAAAGGGGAAAAAACCAAACAAACAAACCAACCAAAACAAAACAAAAACACCAAACAGGCAACCAAAACCTAACAAACAACAATTGGAACCTATATGATGTTTCAATTTAGTACATTACAAATCCTACAGTATGGAGTGCACACAGTCTTCTGGAGATTTTCGGGGTGTCACAGAATTTATGCTCAGTGCTCAAATCCACATGTGGAAAAACAGTGTTTTCGCTCTTGCAGACATAAAAGTAGCCTCTGCTATTCACTTTAACATTGAGTAGCACCTTATTCGACTTTATTTTACTCATTTGAAAGATCTCAATAATTTCCAAACTAGGTTGAATCTGCACAATAATGCTAATCAACTAATATTTGCTTTAGAATTAAGGTTAAGACACTTATAAGGGTCAGTTCTATAGTAAGAGGAGATTAACTATTTCTTAGATGTTCCTATTTTTATCCTTTGAGGTTATATCAAAGTAAATATATTTTAAATTGCATACAAAGAGTATAGACAAGTAGATAGTAATTTTACTTAAGAAACTCATCCTGGTTGCTGTGCAATTCTTAAAAGTAAGATAAGGAGATATTGTTTATATTAGTCCATAAAGGATAAATGCCATTAAAGGGACTGAAATGATCACTGATAAGGAATAGCTACCACTAGCTCACTGTCAAAGTGCAAGAATGATTCCAGTGGCACTTCAAAATGTTTTTTTGTCTCTATTATATTCCTACGCAGTAAACTGTAACAAAAAATTGCTATACAATATGGAATTCGAACTGTATCTAGAAAAAATAGAGTAATAAAGGGAAAATATATATAAATATGTTTTAAGGTTTATTCTGGAGAAACACTACTTCATAAATATAGATCAAAGACTACCTGGAGGCACAGTAGCTAGAAAGAACAGAGTTTAGGAACTACAGTAAATGAAAGATTAGAATGAGTCAATATCTTACTGTTGAGAAATTGCCAAGTATCATAACAATGAGTATAAACTGAGCTGTTTTCTGTGACAATTATGATGTACATAATCTTTCTATTCTATATAGAACTGAAAAGACTTTAGAAAAAAGTATTTTTGGAAACTATGTTCCAGAAAAACGTGGGCCAGTGCCAAGATTTGGCATAGCAGTATTATCATATATGTGCAGTATTGTAATATATGTGTATATATGATTGAGTACAGATGGGAAGATTTTTGAACTGGAGGACAAGGGGGGATGTATCAAAGGTTTCTATTAGATGAAAAACTGGGCTGTTCCATTCCAGACACAGCCAGTTGCAGCTGGCTCCAAAATGGACCCATGATATGACAGCTGAGTCCATCAACAAAGCTAATGACAGCCCCACAAAAAGATATTTAAGAAGGAACATAAAGCTGCAAGAGCAGTAAGGAGTGAGAAAAAGTGAGAAGTGGCTTTGCAGATACCAAAGTGTGAGAAAAGAGAGAAGGAGGAAGTACTCCAGGTGATGAAGCAGGTGTTTCCCTGCAACCCATGGAGAGGAGCCCAAGAAGACTTGGGTATCTCCCCCTGCTCCTTCTCAAAAATGTTGAAGTTGTTTATTGTAGAAAAGAGAACAGTGGGGAAATAAGTAGAAATAGAACAGTGGACACTCAAATGCTTGTATACTGGTGGTAAAATGGAGGAAATTAACTATTTTCTAAATTTATCATGAATGGAAGAAACAAGAGATTTAATTTGAACAAATGCTGCAGAGGAAAATTAAAAAAAAATTAACTTCCTAAACTATTAAAGGATACAAACTGGAATTATTTAAAAGACGTCTAGGAAATATTAAGAATAACAAGGTCATAACTGATCATGAGTTAGAGCAGGAGGATGGGCTAAATCAAGATATATTTCAGCAATACTATAAAATACATCAGACTTAAGATTTGATAATTTATTCTGCTAAAGCCTACTGTCTATGAAAACTACCAGACTACTACAGGTACATCTGTGATTCTGAAAACACCTTAGGACAGAAATGTACAGAGAGCTAAAGAAGCTCTGTTGTATTTTCAACCCTCTCAAGTTACAGTCTATAGAAAGTTTTAGAGAACTTCAGAGGCCAGAAAGATTTTGCTTATTACTATTTGTCTAGTGGAATATTTTAGAAGAAGTAGGAGACAAACATTGTATGGTAGGTGAAAATGTATTCCATGCAAGATATTTGCATTTTTAAGATGCATCTCTGCATAAAACCTATTTCTGCTTTGCAATATGAAAATTCTGCAAACAATGGAAGATGTTTGCATTTCAGCCCTTAGTGTAATATGAAAGGCTCTTGGTTTGTCCAAATGTGACTACGTATGGCATGACTTTCCTTTTTTGTACTAAAGATGTAACTTACTTAATGATCATCAGCAGTGAATGTTAGTGTGAGACATCATTGTGCCTTCTGACTATAGTTTGCAGATTAATTCTCCAAAGCCATACTTATAGTAAATATGCTTCTAAATTTAATCTAAGTAATTTCCTGAAGCTTGCATTAAGTGTAGTTTACAAGTACTTCATCTTATCACTGGATAGGATGACCAATGAGAAAGCATGAAAGTACAATTTTGCCCAGAATAAAGTATCTGCAATACTCACTCAAAAGAATGTCTCTAAGGCAATTTTTTCTTTAAATTCTGCAGTTATAGCAATGAACTGGTACATAGTGTTAATTTAGCAGAAAAATCCTTTCCCCAGAAGTACCTTTAATTATGAGTGCCTAAAGTTGAAGAGTTTTTGGCCAATGTTGTCAGCAGGTTGAAGGAGGTGATCCTTCCCATCTCTACAGTCCTTGTGATGCTACATCCAGAGTGCTGTGTCCATGTCTGTGTACCTTAGTACCAGACAGTTATGGATAAATTGGTGTGTCCAGTAGAAGTCCATAAAGGTGATTAAAACATTGGAGGAACTGTCCAATGAGGATTTAGATTGTTTAGCCAGGGAAAAGAAGGCTTGATGCGTATCTTATCGATACATGTAAATACATGAAAGGGAGGAAGGTGTGAGGGCAATAAGGAAAACTGAGCCAGACTCTTTGCAATAGTGCCCGCTAACTCAACAAGAAGCAATAGGCACAAATGAAAACAAATTAAATTCTATCTGAACACAAGAAAACACTTTTAATTGTGAAAATAATTAATGCTGGAATAGGTTGCACGGAGATTTTGCACAATCTCCATACTTGGAGATATTAAAAACTTGACTGGAAAGATCCCTGAGCAACCTGCTAGAGGTTTTTTTTTGTTTGTTTGGGGTTTTTTTAAATGAAAAGACACATAGGAGTTTCGTTTATGTCTTTGTTCAATAGATGGGGTTTTTTCCATTTATTATGTAATCTTCCTCATATAAATGAGAGGAATGGGAAAGTAGCCTTAGAACAACAAAGACCACCACAAAAAAGTACTTTTTCAGCTTAATAAGAAGGAATGGCAAAAACAGTCAAATTCAAATAAGGTTTAATATTTGGAAAGAAAAGCTACTGTTGGAGAAATAAAGAAATAAAGAGGGACTTCCAAGACATATCTTAGACAAAGAGATTCCCAGGAACTGAAATTAGATTATGACCTAAATTTGAAGGAAACTATAAGGCTGCAAGTGTGTTCTTAATTTGTAAGCTGAAGAACATCAAAAGTTAAAGATCTGTAGTCAGAAAGGCAAAGAGTAAAGAGGAGGTGACGTAGTACAGAAATCCTATTCATAGAGTGAAGATGTCAGCTCACAGAGCAGTAAGTGTCTTCTAAACCAAAAACTTGGTCCTCAGTAATTTCCAGATAGCACAGTTTGTCTTTGTATGTGTGTGACTTTCATTTGGACCTGTCTTCTGATTATTCTAGTGCTATGCTGAAAAAATTATAAATAGTAAGTGAAGACATTGAAATGGAAATGTCAATATGACTATTTAGTATTTTTTATTTTGATCCATTTTTTTTCCCCATACACAACTCTGCTTCATTCCATCCATGAGAAAACCAAACATAAAGGACATTTACAATCATCTTGAAAAAAATCCAAACATGGCATCCAATTGTTCATTATTAAATCTATGTTGACCTGTGGTGAGAGTCTGAAGATCTAATTTGTGCTGTTAATCAGAGGGAGAAATACCAATTTGTTTCCTTGTTTAGAGAACTTTAAAAAGAGAACTGACCCAGAAAGACACAATAAAACAGATTGTTATTTATATTTACTCTGTGACTGAAGAAATACTTTTATCATTGCCTTCAAACCAATTTGGAACTAAGTTCCAGAACACATGCACTGTTATTCTTTGAAGTGCTTTCCAGACAACTCATTTAAGACAATGAGGAAGCTGTGCTAACAAACCTGTCATTTAGACTATATGAAGCTCTTAAGGTAAGGAACTATTCACTGAAAATCTATTGGGATTCACAGTCTGTGTCCTAGCAGACTAATACAACTGGCAAGAAAAAAACCCACCTGAAACAGAATGTTATGATAACATGCCTATCAGTGATACAAATCATGAAGACATTTCTGTCAGTTATCTTGCCATTTTCTGTGTATATGAGGCAGAATAATAGATCAATGACATACATCTTAAAACAAGCAGTTTATCGGGTAATTGCAGAGGAAAGGACAAGCCTGTCATACTATTTTCATTCATGCAGGATATTCAGGCTTCCATGTGACAGGGGAAATGTTCCTAGAACACAAGCCTCCAGAGCATGGCAGAAAGCAGGAAACCTATACGATTTCCATAAAATGTACCTAGTTCAACTTGAAGACCATAAGAATAAGGAAGTTTCTGCATATGTGTCTCAGTCATAGTTCAAATAGTTTTAATTTCATATTCTCAGTACTATAAAACGCTTTCGAGTAGGAATTATTTTCATATGACTCCCTTAATTCTACATTTCTTTGATTTTGTTTCTGCATGGCTATTTTAACTGTGCTACAAAATATCTCTTATTGCCCTAAAAATTCTTTTAGTCACTGACTATACTATTAATGAAGTGCAGATGTTTGTTTTCTTGGACATCCGAGATTTTTCTGTTACCTTTATGCCCTCAAAAAAAAGGGAATTCCATAGTATCCTCCCGCAGTACGAACAGCAGTGAAATTCCACACATCACATTTGTTCTAAATTTCAAATTGAAGATGAGGTTTATAATAAATGATTATATTCCATTAATAAGCAAACTGATCACATTCTCCAAAAGTCAATCATAAAATTAATTCTAAATATTAGTTGCAACCTCAAATGCCACTTAATGGCTTGCTTAGTAGCTATTAATGCAACCATATAGTTGTGCACAGGTATTAACTTTTCTCTGTTTTAAGTTGCTATTTTTACATGCATTAAAATCCTTTTGTGAAAGCAATATTCTAAGTGCACAATCAGTTGGCAACACCAAGCCATATGATATCTTTGCTGAATGAGGGTTTTAGTGATGTAGATCTTTAGTCCATCAAAATAATCTACACCACGTAGATATAAAATAAGCTGTATAATACAGTATGAGGAAAGAGCAGAACTGTAACATTTTCAGATGATTTATTCTCCAGAGAATGCTTGCTTGGAAATCCTACATTAAATATCCAGAGTATCATGTAAAACACGTGCACAATTAAACATAAATCTTAAGTGCTTATAGTTACCACTGTATCAAAACCTAAATTTTTGTCATATTTTAAGAAATAGTTGTATAGATTTTTCCTACTATCTGAATAGTAAACCAACTACACAACCACCTGTGTTCTTTTTTCTGCTCTACTTCCTCTTCCTGTTTCTGTTCTTCTTCCTTTATTATCATTTCATTGTGTTAGTAGATCTAATTTCACAACTGCGTAAATTGCTTGCATAAGCTTAAGAGCATCCCATGTATAGATATACTGTTATCAGTAATTAGTTTAGTGCTGTGTAAGATAAAATGCAAACTTTTAAGAATAGAGTGCTGTCATCATTTAGCCCAGTCTGGCAATTAAGCACCACCAGTCACTCTACCACTGCACACACACACACTCCCAGTGAGAAAGGGTAGGGTCAGAGGAAAAACAAAGGAGGCTTGTAGAAATTGAGATAAGAACTATTTAATGATATAAATGAAACTTACAGAGTTACTAACAATGCTATTGCTAATAAGTAATTAAAAGAAGAGAAAAATAGAACAAATGATACAGGATCTCACCACCCATGGACGGGCACAGCCAGGTTCCAGGAAAGGCAGAAAAATAAATACAAAAACATCAAGAAAGGAAACAAACAACAAACACACAAACACCAAAACCAAGGGAGAAACCTTCCCCCTCAATCAGCTGCAGATCCAAGAGCAGGGAGGTGAAAAAAAGCCTTTCAAACCCCAACTCCTAGATTCAACCTGCTTGACATAAGACGCTCCATCTGTGCTAAGCACCCGCCATGAGGTCTGAACAAAGACCATGCTGTGCTCCTGGTGGGAACCCCCCAAGCCGACCCTCACACACCTTCTGGGTTGCTCCTGCCTGCAAAAGTCACCCTGATCCCTGCCCCGCTGGCTCACAGTGATGCTGGTACCAGGATGACACCAACCACTCAGCTTGATGTGTTATGGGGTGAAACAAAATATAGACTGGCCCCAGAAGAGCAGCTCATCGCTGCCTAGGACTAGGACACATGCAAAAGCTATAGAAATTCTTACTGTATTCTCTGCTGTAAACTATGACACTAATGACCCTTAATTTTCTCCTGGTTTTGTAACCACAGGTCAGTCTGTAACATCTGATACAGAAAAGTTACACAGAGCAGCCTGTTCCATCCGTATTGCTATTACATATAATTACAAAGTAGGTTTATGTTGAGAATTGCTTAACCAGTGGTTCATGAGGTGACATGGTTTTTTCAGGGAACAAGAAGATTACATCATGATCTCTGAAAAGAGAACACACTTCCTTTAAACTTTACAAAAGCACAAATTGAGACACAAAGAGAAGGGAAGAAAAAAAAAAAAAGGGTTAGCCCCAAAAAAAAAAAAAAAAAAAATGGGGGAAAAAAAAAATCTCAGTGGTGCAGCTAGAACTTAAGTTTTTGCACTCATTATGCTGCTGTGAGGGTTTAACCTTACCTAGTGGTTAAGTACCATACAGTTGTTTGCTAACCTCCCTCCATCCCCCAGTGCAGGAAGATAGTCAGAGGAAAAGATAGGGAAGCTCATAAAGTTGAGATATGAAGTATTTAACAATTGAATACAAATGAATATTACAGTGATACTACTAATTCTAACCACGCTACTACTAGTAAGTACTTAAAGTAATAGAAAAAAGAACATATGAAAAATATCACTCACCAACTGACACACAGCCAGGTCTCACAGAATCAGAGCCCCAGGATGATAACCCAACGAGGACAAAAACCAGCTAACTCTCCAACCCACTAATAAACAAACCAGCCCCACCTCCAATAACCATGCCCAGAGCTTGCAAAGGAGCTAACGACCCAATTATCAAGCTAGCCAAAGATCTTAACAACCCCGTCCCAGGCCACTTCTCACCTCAGAACTATGCACATGCCCTGAGCCTGATGTACCATGGAATGACACACTCCCTTGGCTGCCATGGACCAGTGGACAGCACTGTGAAGAAAAGCTCATTTCTGCCTGAAACCAGTACAGCTGCTTAAAATGGAAAGGATTTGGACAGCTGACGTTAGGAAATTGTGCGTAACCATGAGAAGCACTGTCATCCTAAACCTCTTAATAGATAAATCTGTTGGGTTTTTGGTGTTTTTTTTGTTCATTCCTGCAAATTTTGTTTTAATTTTCTGTCTTTAGCCTAATCCAATCAATTGTTTCAGATACATTCCTGTTTATCTGAATTGATAAAATATATCTTACGCTGAAGGATTATCTTCAAGTCCTTTAAGCTATGAATTTTAGAAAAGCTCTTACAGTAATGTCAGAAAACACCACAGAATGGAAATTTGTTTGAAATAGCTTTTACTTCTCTTCTTCTTCTTTTTAAAGAACTGAAGATAGGAACACTTCATGTATGCAAATTTCTCAAACAAAAAATTATGTTCTATGTACATGTTATACACAGGGACACAATATCTTTCCAAGAAATCAATTTCAAATTCAGATGCCTAAATTTAGCAGTCTGCAGCTACTGAAGACCACGTAGGAAAACATAGGCCAAATCAAATGGTACTAGATGCCAATTTATACATAAATATGACAGACAGCCCAGTGTTGCTAAAAAGGTGTTCAACTCACCAAATGTGTACATGCATTTTTGGATGAGCTGAACAGCTCTCTCAGTTCTACAGACTGTGCTGCTCAGACCAACTATAATGTATATGAAGACATCTAATATATAGGCAGATGTTGTAGACAACCTGAATGTCATAATCTGGAGCTGAATTGCTCCCTGGATATTGCTGACTACTCACAGTGGAGTACACAATTACAGATCATAAAATAGTACTGTCCATGATTGTTTGCATAGACCAGCTGTTTACAACAATAACTTAAAAAAAAAAAAGGCCAAACAATGAACATAAAATACTAATGTTGCTAAAGCTTCTCTTGTACTTAAAGCAGTATATCTTGCCAATTTAAAATCTCTATTTGTATTGCTACATGGACTATAAACTAACTCCTCTTTCCATTGAGCGAATATTTAAAGATGTTTTGGAAAACACATTCCTCACAACTTTAAAAAATGCCTCAAAGTTTGAAAACATAAAAATGCATGAATAGGGAGTTTGTATTTGAATTTGCCATTATTTCTTGATTATTTTCAAGTCGTAAAAGAAACTGTAGGAGTGTTACTTGAAAATGGTCTTAGAAGAGTATAATACAATAGGTTTAAATTCACACAAGTCAACACTATTTGCATATGGTTATATGACAATAAGTTTGGAAGATATTCAGATGAATTCTACAAATTAATATGATGATAACCCATATGTGTTTTCAGGTAACATTCCATTTCACATACCACCTGTTATGAGCAAAGTGTTTTTTAGATAACTCACTGATGACACTTTCTATAAAACAATTCAAGTTCAGTATTGCATTTTTTACCTAGGAAGATGTGAATTGACTGAGGCATGTTCTTATGAGGTGCTAATCTATGTAGCCTTGAAAGTGTTTTCTAGGTATTACAAGTTGTTTTTGTATATTAGGTAAAGTTCTTCTCTGTGATTCCTTTTTGGTTTTAACAAAAACAAGGACAGTGAATATTAGAGACCTTTGATCACTGGCTATTGTTTCTACTTTTTCCTCAGTAGCTAAAATACTTTATGTTCTGTCTTAAAACCAGGAAATTCTTATCTGCAGTGTGTCAGAGATATAAAACATTATTTGAGAACATTAGGGATATTTTCATTACAATTTCTTTGAAGATATGCTTTGGGAAAATAGACAAAATGGGAATTGTTTTTTTCTGTATGCTATTTGCTAAGTAACTGATTTCATTTTGTGATTTCAGATAATAAAATCAAGCCTCAACATCAATGTTTGGTAAAAAATATAAAAATAATATAAAATTGAGAGGAAACAAATATTAGAACATTTTGTAAATTTCCATGGAGATAGAAAATTGGAATTTTCATCAGCATGTGCTACTGAAAATGATAATGTTAATTATGTTGGTTTCATACTAATTGCAATTCAGGAAAGAGCAGTATCATCACTCTAAATCTTTAACCATTTTCTAATTTTCAATTTTGGCAAGTAAAATTTAGTCTTAAAATCTAAGTATATCCTGGATACAGTACTCCAGGTGAGGCCTCACCAGCACAGAGTAGAGGGGGAGGATAACTTCCCTCAACCTGCTGGCCACACTCTTCTTAATGCATCCCAGGATGCCATTGGCCTTCTTGGCTGCGAGGGCACACTGTTGGCTCATGGTCATCCTGTTGTCCACTAGGACTCCAAGGTCTTTTCCCCAGAGCTGTCCTCCAACAGATCAGCTCCCAACCTGTACTGATCCATGGGGTGGTTCTTCTCCAGCTGCAGTACTTTACACTTGCCCTTACTGAATTTCATTAGATTTCTCCCTGCCCAGCTCTCCAGCCTGTCTAAGTCACACTGGATGGCAGCACAGCCTTCTGGTGTACTCTTTCTTATTTTATAAAAAAATGTAGGTGAGCATGCATCTGTAAAAACATGACAAATAGCAATTGTATTAAGTTCTACTCAACAATATTAATTTTAGTGATGACCATGATAAAGAAATCATAATAACACTAATAATATTTAACTCACAAAATGTAGAATGAGCTTCTTTGAGAGACAGTCTAGGAATTAATAATCCCATTATTACCTGCTGTTTTCATATGTGCCTTGGCCTCCATATCTGGAAAAGTTTCATTTTCCTCTTCTGTCATTGATAGGATTTTCTACTCATTGTGCACACACAAACCGCAGTACACAAACTCTGGTGCAATGGTCATTAATCACTTGAAACTGGGATGAAAAATACGTTGGCAAGTGTCATTTTTTCAATCCCAGCCAGCAACTAAGTGTCACACAGCTCACCTCGCCCTACCTTCTCCAGTGGAAGAAGAGAATCAGAG
>NW_010253147.1:0-8210 GCF_000690775.1 Eurypyga helias | reverse complement strand
CCAACACAGGTGCAGGACCTTGCATGTTTGCCCCCCAGTGTTTTCCCCCCAAATGTTTTCCCCCCAGTGTTTATGATGCATATGGCTCCCAGAATAAGCAAGTAAAATTGCTGGCGATAATATTTAGCTTGTTGGATACACAGATTTAAAAGTGCATCACTGTGCAGTTCTGCTGAGCCACCACGCCTCTTCATTACGGTTAATGCTACGCCTCTTCCATCATCCCTGCTCTCAGCAGTTTGTGTCGGTAAGGGTCTACAGCCTAACCCTGCTGACCTCAAAGTCCTCCTTTGACCACTCTCATTCCCCCACAGACTAGGGTGCTGCGGAGCGGCTCCTACCTGCACCTCAGTTCGAAGTGTCACGTACAAGACCCTAAGTCCCCACGGCTGGAACGGTAATCATTTCAGCCAGTCGGCTAACGCAAGCGCGGAGGCAGTCCTTTGTCGTTTAATAGACTTTAATCTTCATTAAACCTTGCTCAGAGGTGGTTTGGGGCTAGATAATGAGTTGCCAATGGTCAATACAGAAGGTTCGCTTGCCCTTCAGATTAAATATGAACTGGATAAAGTCTCAGTTGCTTCAATCTTTTTTTTTTTTAATTACTCTAACCTGTGAAAGATCCCCGGGCAATTATTAAGACTGAGGTAAAACACCCAGTGCAAAAAGAGAGTTCAATAATCAGTGATTTCTGGGGACTCTGCAGAACTGAACAATTTCCAAGGAAATTGGGCATCTCTGTGCAGTACAGGGAAATGACTCATTTCCAGCTAAAGAAGATAAAGCCTACTGCCGTGCAGAGAGCTTGCAGATGCACTGCTGAACATCCAAGCAGGGCACTGAGAGGTGCTTTTTTTAAACGTACCTGAGAGTGCCGAGGTATAGTGCAGATGAGTGTCAGACCTCGCACACCTATTGGGGCCCTGATGCTCTGGCCACAGGCACACAAACTGCCGGTGACCGTTTTGGGGAGCAAACGCCCAGCAGAAGCCGATCCTTGGTCGCAGCTGCTGATTATATTCTTTATTCCAGAAGGCACGAGGCTCGACTGCACTGCTGCAACGCCAGTGACCTTCACGGGATCAGAGAGAACCGAGCCTGAAAGCTCCAAGAGAAAAAGCCCATCAGCGATTGCCAGCAGAGACATGGACTAGCACTTCTCCTGTCTTAGCCTGGAGCAACTCCAGGGTGCTCATGGATTTGTCCCACTGCAGAGAGAAACCTCAATCTAATACTGTCAATCCTAAACACCAAATTTAGCGGTTAAAATCCCATGATGGCGGTTTTAAAATCTTCGAGTCCTGAAGACGTGGTCAGCAGAGCTGTTCACCTGCATATTGTCTCCCTGATTCCCATATGCTGCTAAGAAAATGCATGCAAACCCCCAGAAGGCAGCACAGCAATACAGCTGCATCCCTCTTGATCAAACTTTCCAGACAGCTCAGCATTTTCTAAATAAAAACATACGGTCGGAAAGCTTGCCTGCGAGTAACCTAAAAGCGAGGGCACACTGTCCTCTTCTGGACATTTCGAGAAGTGGCCACAAGGCAGGAAGGAGCCTGCACAGCCCTGTGCTTGGTTGTACGTAACTGCCCAGGGGCAACAAAGGAACGGTCGTGTTTTCCTGTAGTCAGCACATAATAATTAAGTCTTCTCATCCAGTTACTCTTATCTTGGTAAGGATGTTCCTTTAACCGCACATTTGCTGTAAAAACTTCTGTCAAGATTCTCACCAGAGTACTAGAGCTTCTGTTCTATCCATCTCTCTTTCTGCCCATGTTTTCTAGAATCCCCCAACATCAGAAGGATATAGACTGGTTGGAGCGAGTCCAGAGGAGTCCACGGAGATGCTGCAGGGGCTGGAGCCCCTCTGCCATGGGGACAGGCTGGGAGAGTTGGGGGGTTCAGCCTGGAGAAGGGAAGGCTCCGGGGAGACCTTATAGCACCTTCCAGTGCCTGAAGGGGGCTACAAGGAAGCTGGGGGGAACTTTTTACAAGGGCCTGTAGCGACAGGACAAGGGATAACAGGTTTAAATTGAAATCAGGGAGGTTTAGATTGGATATCAGGAAGAAATTCTTCTTGGAGAGGGTGGGGAGGCACTGGGACAGGTTGCCCAGAGAAGCTGTGGATGCCCCATCCCTGGAAGTGTCCAAGGCCAGGCTGGATGTGGCTTTGAGCACCCTGGGCTAGTGGAAGGTGTCCCTGCCCATGGCAGGGGGGTTGGAACTAGATGGTCTTTAAGGTCCCTTCCAACCCAAACTGTTCTGTGATTCTATGATTCTATAATCCAAGGATTTCTTCAAGTGCGTTGTCATGGCCCACAAACACTGCTAGTATGACCAGAAAAGCTATCATTTTTCTTCAACACCTCCAAGAAAAGGTCAACTCTTAAGCATACTATCATCTAGATGATAATTTGACTAGGTTCAGGGTTCTGCAGAGGAACAAAAAGACACCAAATTTCATATCTATATTTTGCCTGTTTAAAAAATAAGAGTTTCCCCCTCGTACATGCTCCTGTTTGCCTTTATAAGTCATAATCACCAGCAACAGCTACAATCCCTGCTGCTAGAATCCAATATCTTCCCTCAATAGCAAAGGTATTCATGGCCTACATATATAGTAGACACACATGGAAATAGTCGAGCTGACTGAGATCTGCGGTACACGCATGTTTGACGCAGTGCGACGCATGGCCTGGGCTGATCCGTCAGTAGGATGGATCACCGCGTCACAAAGAGCCACGTTTCTCAAGGAGCGTGGCTTTACACTACTAATACATGCTGCTGTTTAAAGCAGGTATGGTTAGGATGAATTTGTGATCTGGGTTCTCATTGAGGAGGGATTTCTCAGCTGTGTTTCCTGTGTCAGGGTCCGGAGCGTACCTCAGGCTTGCGTTGCCCCCAGAACTCTCAGCTGGGTCTCCACCCCGCACCCTTTGCCCATCGACCTCCGTTTAAGCGCAGGCCCAGGAGATTCACTGTCTCCTTGCAGCAGTTGTAGCGTTGTCCTGGCTGTGGTTCCGTCTTTCGACTTCGCTGGGTGCGCTCCGGACGTGTGTTCTAAGTAGTGCTGGTCCTTAGTGTTCCTAACCTGGTTCCCTGGGTAGGCTGTGGACGTGCTTTGCCCCATGATTGTGGGGTGGCTGATGGAGCTGGTTACTGCTCTAGCTCTCCGTAGGCATGGTTTGCATCCTCACCTGCACTGCTGTTGTCGTCCTTTGCTCCTAGCTTGTTTTTTCTTGCAGAGCAGCCCTGCTCACGTTGCTTTTTAGCACTGGATATATCACGTTAAGATGCTTAATGTGTTTTCCACACCCCAAGCACTGCATCAGCCAGTGCGTTTCTATCCTTTTTCCCCAAAGGGATGAATACACGTGTGCCTGAGAAGTCCCCGTTCGCTGGGCAATCGTAGCTCTGTTTCCATCCCCCAGAGCTGGCCTATAGCCAAATTACAGAGCAGCTTAGTAAGATACAGCTACCTACAGGCAGGTATTAATTAAGAATTAAAAAAATGAAAGCTACTCATTTCCTCTTCAGAACTATATGTATGCAAATTGAAGTAAACATTCATTAAGCTTATTAAATGAAATTTAAGTTTGATAATGCATTTAAGGCTGCTGGAAGCAATGGTGTAGCAGTTCATAGCCTGCAGCTTTGGGGAAGGAGGGTTTGGGTTGTACCACAAGTAATATACACAGTCCACAGGGGCATTAGGAGTTTCCCTGACTGAATGTCTGTCCACGGAGCTGAAAAATGCTCTAAGGCCTGAGGCTTAAATTGTATCAATTAGTCTTGATAGCGGGGTTTGTTCGAGACAAAATAATTATATTCATAGAAACTGTCATGCGAATGCAATTGCAGTGGCCTATAGAGCCTGTCTCTTGTCCTTAATGTAAATAGGCTATACCACGACAAGCAGTGCAGTTCTCACTGCACTGCATCCACGCTCGGGGATGCCTTCCCAGCAAGTAATGAGAATGGCTTATCAAGGCCAGGCAACCCAAATTGTGTGGAGCCTGGTGCCTTCTGTGCCCCAAGCCCAGCTGAGGATGTTACAGCAGTCCTGTTTTTCCCAGTTCGGTGCGAAGAGTGGCAGGTGAAATAACACAACCAGGATCAAGAGCAAGAGATAACTTGTATGACTGCGAGGGGCTCTTTGGAAGGTAAAACTGTCACCCCACAAGTGCCTAGCCGTCTTCACAACCCCACTGCAGAGGTGCCTGCTGACTCCAGTCTGCCTTTGTACGGCATTCATTAACGCGGGCAGCCAACAAAGCTATCAAACAACCAATTGCCCTGGACTGTTTGCCTTCCCTTCTGTTTACAGCCTTAGCTAATAAAAGAAAACAGTAAACCGGGCTCATGGCCAAGTGCAGCCTTAAGTTTCTCTGTAAGAGAAAGGCAGTGTGTGGGCATTTCTGAGACAGTGTCAACACAGCATATGCTGCGGGACAGCCGCGTGGAAGGCACTGAGTGGGGTAGCACCCGGGACACTGGTAGAGCTGTCACTGTTAGAAATTGTAATAGCATCCAGGATCTCCTCTTGTGTGCCTGCCTGCAGAATATGCAACCATCCCTGTCTTAAAAATCTTGTAACTGAAGCGCACTTGAAACGGGGAGTGTGACTCCTGGCTTTTTCATACAGCTGCTCAGTGCTGTCTCCCCTTACGGTTTATTTTCTAAGGCATGTAGACCACCATGTCTAAGTGGTCTCTGGCTGTAAAGGCACTTCAGGTTAGAGGGATTTTCTCATACCAGTTCTGTTCCTTCTCGCCCTCCTGTGCTGTGTATGTAATCAGGCCGGGTCTGTCTAGAGGGCCCTGGACTTGCACAGCAGTACCGGTACGGCGTGCTCAGGGCTTTGTACAGTCCTGGCTGGATGGTTAAGAGGTGGAGCACTGCACATTCCCCTGGTACTGTATAAAAACAGTGTTTCTAATGGTTATGGTAAGTGAACAAAGAGCCAAGACGCTTTCACGTCTTACTTGAATTGGAATATTTCATTCTTCCCACAAATAAATGGTTATCTATTTCTGGGAGTGTGTTTGTCACCTTCTTTCCTTTCTTCGTGTGAAAAGGGCATCACTCGAATGATGGACTAAAAGCTTCAGGGTGGCTCTTCCTAGGGTCTTCCCCAAAACACCACTGTTTCTACACCAAGGCTGCCTCTGACTTGTGGAAACGGACGTTTCATCTCATACAGTGCTGGAGGTACGCAGGCATTCTTACCCCGGGAGTCCAAAGTACTGCTACGTCTCTGCAGCACGTCCTAATATCTGCAGATAATTTTGTGATCAATTCATATGCAGAATGTGATAATTCTTTACCCTCTAACAAGCACATGAACATCAGCGCTTCAGAAAAGCAAGTGCCGGTTTCCAGCCTCCACCCCAACCTCAGCTACCCGCTGCTATGGAGACCAAAGTCTGAGTGAGTTACGGCATTGCAACGTAGCTCTGACAGCACTCGTGCAACAGCTCAATAACCCCATTTTCAGGGGCTGCTGACTGCAAACTGCTGGTGCTCAGCTATAAAAATGAGCATTCCCTTTTGAACTTCCTCAAAACACCAACATAATCCCCAAACGCCCAAATTGTGGCTCCCACTTAAAACTGTTGGACATTGGCTAATGACTTCGTTAGTGCCAGGATTTGGACCTCGGTAAATGAGGTGAGGCGGTTTCTCCAAAGCTAAAGGCAGGTGCCTGCTAACCAAACGACACTGAAAACCCCTCCTTCCAGCACCAGGCTCCTCTACTCTTTGAGGTGCAAATTTAAAAGGCCAAGTCCTTAGGGCAAACCCACAAATGCTGCCATTTTCAAGACGTTCAGCTCAGTTCTTATTGTGGGCCCTAGAATAAATACATCCTTCCTAAACATGCTGGCTGCTTGAGCTCAATTTATTTACTTAAGGCACACTGCCCCGTCTTTCTGTGACCCTTTATGTCTTTTGTAGAGGTGGGAGAACAGCAGGATGGAGTGGGAATACAGAGCAGGTATGCAACCGAGTGAAGTTTGGGTATTTGGAGAGCTTTATAACAGGGGTGTTAAAATAATCGACAGGACAAACAGGAAATAACAGTGAGAAGAAAAGCAACGTACTTTGGCACTTACTGCACTGGTAGGAAATGTGGGCTTGTCTGTTACTCTTGATGTGAGGACAGCAAAGCTGTGCTGGACGGTGCTTCAGGCTGGAGACATTTAAGGATAGCCGTAGCCTTTCCATCCTTTAAGAGATGAAGACAGTGTGCTGAAAGCTGAGTGGACCCTAGACAGAGGGCCCCTGGGGAGACAAAGCTTTGCCTCCTGAGCTTTATATAGAAAACTTCTACAGCATCAACCCCTCACCTTCCTGAAGGGAGCAGCTCGGTAGCAAGGTACAACAGGGTGCAGACAACCATTGCCCTCAATCCCCCGTCCTTCCCTCCACCTTCCAGAGAAGCTCGGCCAACTCGCAGCATGGTTAGAAGCTTTTGTGCTTTGAGGGGTTTTTTTTTCCCTTTCTGGTCCAAATAATTGTGATTGCCTGAACTGGATGGCTATGAACCACCCAAGATTATAGGAAACTTGGTTGTGTGTTGGGTCAGGACCTGGCTTCCAACTGGACTTCACTTACATGACTAATCCTGGATGGCCAAAAACATCCACACAAACACTTTGCATCTTCAAGTATTCCTCCCTACTTGGAGCCTCTCCCAGGGGGAAAGAAAAGGTTAAATTATGCAAATCATGTACGTCAGGATTGGTGCAATATTTAAGGATAAATAACTTCCAAAGAAGATTAATAACTTATGGTATGGAATAATTACTGTTGGATACACCTCTGACTTCAGTGTCAGAGCCATCCAGCCCTCGGGGTTGAAGAGGCTGGAAAGCCAACAGAAGAACGTGCCTTTTGAAAATACACAGGCTAAAAAAAATTAGAAGCAACATCTGCTGTGTTTCTCCAGCTTTTCTCCTGTTGGTGGATTAAAATGAGCCGGAGACAGCTCCTGTGAGAGGAAGGGATGAGAATGGAAACTTTCACAGATGTAGGAAAGAGAAGAGTTTCTCCTTGGTGACTGTTGGTAATATGTACTAATCCACACTGAATCCTGGTTGGGGTAAAGTGTCGTATTTTGCAAGGAAAGAGGCTGCAGTGGAAAAGGAGGGTGCTTGTGGTTTGAACCTCGTTTTTCTGTTACCCTCTGTTCAACATCCCCCTCCCCCGCATCAGCCTGGCCTCTGTGGGGTTGGTTTTGGGAGGGTGAGCTGCAGCGGGAGCTATAATAAGCCGGCTGCAGAGACATGCTCACTGGATCAGAGTCTGCATTCATCCCAGCTGCTAAATTTAGGTCTCTTCCAGCAACAGAGCATGTGCAAAGAGGCCCAGGGATGAGATGTTATGTGGTGTAAGCTGGAAAAAAGAACCTGGGAGGGTTGATTTACTCATTATAATAACTGTACTTTTGGCATCAGAGGAGACCAGTCCCCAGGGATAAACACAGTGCAGACAGGACACGTAGGACTGCCAGGCTACAAGAGTTGGGCTTGTTCAGCCTGGAGAAGAGGAGGCTCCGAGGAGACCTCATTGCAGCTTTCCAGTATCTGAAGGGGCTACAAGGGTGCTGGGAGAGGACTTTTTACAAGAGCCTGTAGTGACAGGACAAGGGGTAACGGGTACAAATTGAAATCAGGGAGGTTTAGATTAGATGTCAGGAAGAAATTCTTCACAGAGAGGGTGGGGAGGCACTGGGACAGGTTGCCCAGAGATGTTGTGGATGCTCCATCCCTGGATGTCTTCAAGGCCAGGCTGGATGAGGCTTTGAGCAACCTGGTCTAGTGGAAGGTGTCCCTGCCCATGGCAGGGGGGTTGGAACTGGATGATCTTTAAGGTCCCTTCCAACCCAAACCATTCTGTGATTCTATGACTGCCAGGCTGATTTCCCTCTGCCCGCCTCATGTTCTTGCCCAAGGCTGACCCCGGCGGAGTCACATCAGGGTAAAACTGAAGTCCCTTTGCCTCAAGTGTTCTGACTGTAGGGCAGTGTCATTTACCGAGGCAAAAATAATCGTCTGGACGAAAACAATCATTCTTACAGAAATCTTGGCTGTTTGTGGTGCAAAGTTTAGACAAGGGGGGCCGGTGCTGAAGACGCGGCGAGGTGCTGTGGGAGCGAAGGAGGCACCGCACCGGTAACACAGCCCCAAAACCAACACGGGGGGAGG
>NW_010253146.1:1858-4349 GCF_000690775.1 Eurypyga helias | reverse complement strand
GTGATTCTATGATTCTATGATCACCCAGGAGCTGCCCTCACTGTGACTGCTTCTTTCTAAAATTTTCTTTCTCTGTCCTTCCTGCAGCTTTTCTGGACCTGACTGGCCCCAGTGAGATCAAAGGCGTATGGAAGGGATCTACCACCTTGCCCTGTGTCTATGTGCCTGTGGAGAACTTCGTGCAGCAAATGCTCAAGTGGACTGTGGTGCACGACCAGAGCTCTGGCACTGTCTTTCGGAGGGATGGCTCTGGCGACCACATTCTCCTGTCTGAGTACAGGGGCAGGGTCAGTGTCCGGAAGGACACCCCAGGGGACGTGTCTCTCCACATCCTGAACCTGGAAATCTCTGACAGGGGAACCTACACCTGCCAGGTCACCTGGAGAGCCAGCAACAACAGCCTGATAACAAAAGAGATCACCAGTAAAGTGGAGGTTGTTAAAGGTAAACCTGAGGAGGAAGCTGTGCAGGAGTGGAAGGCTTGGCTTGGGCAGGCTTTTGGGAATTTAATAGACCAAGCAGGTAGTAACCACGCGTTCCTGATGCAGGAGCGTTTTGCTGAGCCCTGTCAGATTCTGGTGAGAAGCAGCAAATAGGTCACAGAGAGAAATTCTGCCCATGATACTGTGGCCTGTAGTTTGGGGGCTGGAGGAGGATTTGTGGCCTCTTGCTTATCAGTTTGTCCCTGGCTCTACCTGTATCCAGTGGCTCAGTGTTTCCAAGGGACACGCACCAGAGGGGAATTCCCTGGGATATTGCATTGCTTTTCTTAGCTCAAACCTCATCAGCAGGTGCCTGATCTCCATTGCATGGGCCGTGGTGATTTGTAGAGGAACAGAGATGCCATCAGCCCAGCAGAGCAGCCCTTTGTGTAGGGTGGCATAGCTGGTACTGGCACAGCTAAGCCAAGCTTAACCTGTGCAGAGAGGTGATGTGAGCGTGGTGCCCCTCCTCCTCCTGGGAAGCACTGAAAGCCAGAGCAAGAACTGCCATGGAGGCAGGGGGGAGCCTTCCCCAGCGCAGCCAGCGCCAGCGTGACCTGGGCCCCATCTGCTTTGTCTTCCAGTGGCAGTGACCAAGCCTGTCATCAGGGCCGGCGAGCTGGGGCTGACGGTCCCGGCAGGAGCCAGGACCAGCCTGACCTGTGTGGCCAGCGGGTCCCCCCCCATCAGCTACCGCTGGTTCAGGGGCACCCCAGGAGGGAAGGGCCTGCTCCTGAGCAGCCAGGCCGAGCTGGCGTGGGACAGCCTGCAGCCCTCCGACGCCGGGAAGTACTACTGTGAGGCAGAAAACAGGGTTGGGGCCGGGGCTGTGCAGCAGAGCGACGCCGTTGAGCTGACCGTGACAGGTGAGTCCCCAGAGCCACAGCTGGATGGAAAACATCTGGAATCCTTCCATACTGGAATGGAGCAACATTCCTACTTCCCTTCCCTGAAAGAGGAAAATGCAAAAAGCCTTGGCTTTCCACGCTCTGAAGCAGTTCTCATCACTGGCTCTGGCTTTCTATCCTTTTCTATTTCCTGCATTCAATTTCCCTCCGCCTCTTTCCTGGTGCAAAAGACTTTTTATATTTAAAACACATTTATTCCTCTTCAGCTTTCTTGAAATTCTTGGTGGTTGTGTAATGATGCTTGTTGCATTTTAGCAAGGTCAGACAAGGAATCAGGACTTCATTTTGAGCATGAGGAACATGAGTGGTAATGCAGTAGGTGGGGAAAAAAAAAAGGAAACTGGGCTTTGTTCCTTATGGTTGGCTGTGTGTTTCAGGAACACACGCTGCACTTCATACGCACTCCAGGCTCTGATCTATCCATGCTCTGCAAATGGTGCATGAGGGATGCCTTGTGGAAAACCTGCTATTTTCCATGGCTGGTAACTCAGTCCTGAGAGCCGTGAAGCCTGTGATTCTAGAGCCAAGCATGGATAGCACATGGTGACCTTGGAAAGAGACAATGCCTGCTGAGCTCCCAGTGGAATGAAGGTTATGGCTGAAACAACATGTTTTACATAGCAGTCGCACTTTAGAGCGTACAGCAAAGGGACAGGAATTGGTGATAGCCATGTTTGATAACGCTGCTAGTGTGCAATCCCTGACCCATCTCTGGGATGATGGCTGGTTCCTCATGGTCTTTTCTTACCAGCAGAGAGGTTCTGTATTGCGGCAGCATCACAAACATGGTCAAACTCCTGTGTGAGCCCTTCTCTTGTTCACCTTGCAGATCTGCCCACAACAACCGCGACCTCTCAGAGGGATGTGGGGACCTCGGGGAGACACCACATGACCACAGGTCAGGCTGACAGCAAGGATGAGAAGTCAGGGAGGGTTTGACAGCAGCGCTTAGCAGTGGGTTTTGTTGCTGGGGAATACAATCTTGATAATATTGTGCGTTAGTCCATATACCTCAGGTTTTCATAGACACACAGAATGGTTTGGGTTGGAAGGGACCTTAAAGACCATCCAGTTCCAGCCTCCCTGCCATGGGCGGCCATG
>NW_010253146.1:686-1513 GCF_000690775.1 Eurypyga helias | reverse complement strand
GGGCCCTCCAGCCTCTGAGCATCTTTCTGGCCTCCTCTGGACTCACTCCAAAGGGTCAATATCCTATGATGCTGGGGGACCTAGAGCTGGACACAGAACTCCAGGTGGGGGTCTCACCAGAGCAGAGCTGAGGGGGAGAATCCCCTCTCGATTTGCTGGTCATGCTTCTCTGGATACAGGCCAGGATACGGTTGGCTTTCTGGGCTGCCAGCACACACTGCCGGCTCATGTTCAGTCAAGCTTTTCACCCACCAGTAGCCCCAAGTCCTTCTCCTCAGGGCTGCTCTCCATCCATTCTCTGCCCAGCCTGTACTTGTGCATGGGATTGCCTAGACCCACGTACAGGACCTTGCACTTGGCCTTGTTGAACTCCATGTGGTTGACATGGTCCCACTTCTCCAGCCTGTCCAGGTCCCTCAGGATGGCATCCCTTCCCTCCAGTGTGTTGACCGTACCGCACAGCTTGGTGTCATTGGCAAACTTGCTGGGGGTGCACTCAAACCCACTGTCCACATTGCTGACAAAGGTGTTGAACAGCGCTGGACTCAATACAGACCCCTGAGGAACGCTGCTGGTCACTGGTCTCCATTCAGATGTGGAGCCATTAACCTCAACTCTTTAAGTGCAACCATCCAGCCAGTTCCTTATCCACTGAGTGGTCTATCCATCAGATCTATGGCTCTCCAATTTAGAGATAAGGTTGTCATGCAGGACAACATCAAACACATTGCCCAAGTCCAGGCAGATGACATCAGTTGCTCTTCCTTTATTGACCAATATCATGACCCCACCAGATTCGTCAGGCACAATCTGCCCTTGGTGAAGCC
>NW_010253146.1:0-419 GCF_000690775.1 Eurypyga helias | reverse complement strand
CTGACTTGTGTACCTTCAGGTTCCTTAGGTGGCCCCAAACTGATCCTCTCTAACCACGGGCAGCTCTCCATTCTCCCACTCTCTGACCTTGCCTTCTGTGACTTGGGGGTACGGCTTAAGCCCTTGCCAGTGAAGACTGAGGCAAAAAATCATTGAGCACCTCAGCCTTCTCCATATCCTGGGAAACCAGCTGTCCCATTTCCTTCTGCAGAGGGCCCACATTTTCCCTGATCTTCCTTTTATCACTTGTGTACCTACAGAAGCCCTTCCTGTTGCCCTTGATGTCCCTGGCAGGGTATAATTCTGTCAGGGCTTTGGCTTTCCTAACCTGATCCATGACTTCTTGGACAATTTCTCTGTTATCTTCCATGCTCCCCATCCCTGCTTCCACCTACTGTAGGATTCCTTTTTGTGCCTCA
>NW_010253145.1:0-11357 GCF_000690775.1 Eurypyga helias | reverse complement strand
AAACCCCATATGATACAACTGCTCACCACACGCCGACCAGTACACAGAGAGATCCTGAGTAGCGAGAATCAGAGCAGGGGAACAAAAGAGCCAGAGACTGAAAGTGATGGCAGCAGAGTACAAGCAAGCCCAAGAGAGAAAACACCAGAGCCAAAGCAAGACCCATGAGCGAGAGCCACCTAATGAATAACTATGCACCCCTGGTCCATCCCTGGCTTATATACTGAGCATGATGTTCTATGAAATGAAATAACTCTTTGGTCAGGCTGGGTTAGCTGTCTGTATTGTGTGTGTGTCCTGTCCCCCCACCATTGCTAGTAGAGAAGAAGTTGTGAACACAGGCACAGCACCAGAAACCGAAAAAGTCTTTCACTTTGTACAAACACTACTTAGCAACAGTCAAAACCACCAGCGTTATTACTGTCCTTCTCCAAGTGATAGAGGAGCCAACAAGGAGGGGTGCCATGCCGAGAGAAATTTAAAAAAGGGTTCAGATCAGAATACCATTACCAAAAAGGCAGAGAACAATGTATTTTAAACATGAGTTGTAGTTCCTGGTGGGATCCAGTAGTTTTTCTGTAAGACCTTCTGGTGTGTTCCCACTGCCCTTAGCACGTTATGATCAGGATTTGCTCTGCTGTGAGGAGGCCCAGCTGTGCTGCAGGTCACACCTTGGTATCTGAAGCCTGTGAGAATCCAAGGCTCAGCAGCCATGGGATGGATGAATAGAGTTCCATGTGCAGCGTCTGTGTCTGAAGCTGCCTGCATGTCCATGTAAAAAGAGAAGCATCCTCCCTTCCATGGAGCACAGTCTGCCCTGGCACTACAGCAGCAGCACACAGGCTCTAAGCTGTCCATGGCACGGGTAGTCTTTGTCAGTAGTAATAATGAGAACAGTAATTTTCAAAGAAAATGCAGTTTCTCAGAGGCTTATGTCACATTTACTGTAGACAGAAGTTGGGAAGGACATCCCCTGGAAATGCATGATTTATTATTAATTTTGAGATGGGAGCATATAGGGACATAAGATAAAGTTGCTCCTTTCCCTGCAAAGTGTGCAATGAATTCTTAAAATGGACCAGGGCCCCTGCAGTGTCTGACTTGTCATGAAAATGTCTATTCTGTGCTGAACTCAAGAATCCAATAACAAACACTTCACTAAGGACACCAGACCAGACAAGTTTTTTTATGGTTGTTAGTGTCATTGGTCCTTGGAGTTGGGTTTCAGCAGAAAGAAGCTAGTGTTTCGCTGACATCTTAAGATATGAGCTCTCTGAGGAGTGAATGAAACATTTGGCTCTATCAGCTGCACAGGGAATATGATCTGAGCCAAATATAACAATTGAGGGATTTGTACATATCTTTCAGACATCATAAATCCATTTTAAGAAATTATTGTCCCTACAGATATTCACACACACGTACTCACACCTGCATGTGCCCACACAACACTTAGGGTGCTCTAACATTTTTCTTCATATTTGTTCTTACTATTGCTTTGCAGAGCCTTAAGTCTTCCTGGGAAGAAACCTCTACTTGATGTAGAGAGTGGCTACTTTCTCAACAAACTTTTCTGAACATGACCATCACACTCACCCTCTTCTGCCCTGCTTCATCACATTCCCAGCTCTCTTTGGTAAGAAAAGAAGTTCTATGGTACACGAGACTGAAAACTTCTCTTAGCTGATGAGATAAAAGAGTGCCTGGTAGAGATATTTCTCCACCACTTATTTTGCCCTGAGGTGTGGATTTCCTTCCTCTGCAGCAGGATTAAGGTGGTAAATATGTTCTCCTCTGTTAAATACTGCTGGAAAGAGGCAAAGCACAGGTACAACTGATAAATGGCTGCAACAGTTTCTTCACCCCTTCAGTCTTTAATACCAAGGAACTTAAAGCAAAGGGCCTTAACTTAGCAAAACTATATGGGAAATTTTCTTTAATTTTACAATGCAAGCTATCACTTATCAGCATGGTCCATGCTCAGAAGTGCTTTGCTATCCTTCCATTAACAATCAATCCTCAGATCTTTTAGGAAAAGTACAATGTGAGTGCAGTTGCTTTATCCATGTTTACAGGAGCATCAGGTGAGGATGACTGCAGCAGGAACATTATGGATGGTATGAACAGCTATGCTTACCGGGTTGCCAGTGTTTGTCCACAAGGATGCTGTTTTCTGAACAGGGGAAGCTGGTACCATCTTTCCCTCAAGAGATACTACTCTTCAGAGTCATGACAGCTAGCTTTGTTGAGAAAGAACACTGTGTAGTGCAGATCCTTTTACACTGAGTTCTGAGGTCATAATCAAACATCAAGAACACATTACTTCTGGGTTGCCAGACAAGTCTATCTACACACAAAATCAAGGACAACTCCTTCACAGGCCAATAAAGAATGCTTAATCTATGTTGTAGTAGAAAGACTATTTACCCAGAAGTGCCAAGTGAGAGAGACAGATCTCCCCCATGCAACATGGGACCAAAAAAAAAAAATGTTCTCAAGCCAGCTCCAATTCCAGACCTGATCCCTGGGACAGAACATAGTTTTTGCCATCCCCTTATCCACACAGTAGTAACCCAGCAGAAAGAAAGAATATCAGAGAGTTACATAATTCTTCAGAGGAAATAGCAGAGAGATAATGAAATATTATGTTAAGTACATGTTTGTTAGGATCCAGTGCCTTGAAACACACAGCTGGTTCAAGCCAAAATAATCACCATGACATGGCCTGTAGTGGTGGTGGGGTGTTTTTTTGGTTTTTCTTTTTTTGTGTGTTTTTTTTTTTTCCAAGTGGTAATGGTTTTTGACTAAATGAGGGTATATTCAGACTAGATATAAGGAAAACATTTTTTAAAATGAGGGTGGTGAAACACTGGAACCCAGGGAGATAGGTGATGCCCATCCCTGGAAACATTCAAGGTCAGGTTGGACAGGGTTCTGAGCAACCTGATCTGATTGAAGATGTCCCTGCTTATTGCAGGGTGTTGGACTAGATGACCTTCAGAAGTCCCTTCCAACCCAAACTATTCTATGATTCTATTATTCTATAATGCTGATGATTGTCTTGTGCTTTCTCACTTTTTATATCGAGATGGCACTACACAGCACTCTGGCTACAGCACTGTGGTAGCATTGGGCTAAAATGCCATCTCCTCATAGCAATTATGAGACATTCTTGGTGAATCATAGGACTGGGTCAAGTCCTGTGGCAATTTTTTTTTTTTCCCTCCTAAACTGTGCCAGGTTGTTTTAGTGGTGTCCAGTAACAAGATAAGAGGCAATGAGGAAAAAATGAAATACAGGAAATACCTTTAAACCCAAGATAAGACTTTTTGCTGTGAGAGTGGTCAAATATTTGATCTGGGTGCCCAGAGAGAGTTTTTTCTTCATGCTTGGAAATATTCAAACCCAACTGGGTAAGTTCTTGAGCAACCTGTTTTAGTTCAACCTACTTGAGCAAGGGGGTTGGACTATATGATTTCTAGAGGTGCTTTCCAATCTCAAGTATTCTGAGATTCTATATAGAACGTAGAACAGAACGTTTTTACATGGAATGTAAAAATAAGCCACAAAGCTAGACAAACAAGATTACTACATAAAAGAGTGAAAGGTCAGGAACCAGTGTGAAAGATAAAATTTCAGAAGAAATATTAGTATTGGAAATTCAGATAGCCCCTTTCCTTCTCAAAGCAATACAGGACATAGGTAATACATGGCCAAGTTCTCTGCTGCTGTGTCAATAGTACGGAATGTCTGAATGCTAATGACTGCTACTGTAATTGTCCTTTGAAAATTAACAGTGATCACCCAGAGATTTATTTTAATGAGTCTTCTGACCTTCAGATCTTCACTCGTTAGGAAAATAATGATAGATTTTCTGTAAATTTGACTGTGAATGAGAATTAGAATAGGATAGGATAGAATAGAACAGAGTGCACTACAAAACAATACAACGGTATTTTTAGAATTATATCACAATAATTATCCAAAGGAGACTATTATAGTTAATTTGTGCAAAGAAATGGTTTTCATTCATGATCAACCAGACACCGCCTCATGCTTGCATCTAGGAATTTGTGTTATTCAGAAGACAAAACGCTTGAGTTCAATGAAGTTTTTGCTTGAGTGTTTCTTTAACTCAAAATAACTTGAATAGGAAAGAGCTCTTCTTTACTGCTTATGTATCTTTTCTAAGCCAAATGTTCTTTAGATGTCTTCTCATTCTGCACTAATACTTGAATGTCTCTGTATTTGGCTTAATAACTCAGACTCTATTCAACAAGAAGACATAAGACTCAGAAGTAGTACAATTTGCCTTCTTGAATTCTATCTACTTTGAAGGCTTCTTCTCCCTTCTTCTTTGACTGATTTATTTCCAACAAGCTTCCTACCTGTGAACACTGACTGGTTAGTTAGTATGTTTAACACAGATGAGAAATGCTAAGATTCATGTCTTATAAGCCAGTCAGACTGAAGAGCTTTCCAAACATGCTTGTCATTCACTAGCTATCGAAGACACTGCCAATATATCTTTAGTTGTACATATTACACTTTTTCCAGTCCAGCTAAGGTCAGCTAAAAAATAGCTGTGCTGTGAGCTTTCATTAGCCTGAATGACCATCAAGTAACATACAATGACAAAGCTTTAGTCATTGAGATATTGGTCACTCCAGGTAGAACAGCATTTGACTTTCAAGATTTGTGGTCCAGAAGAACAACACACAAGAGAATACAGCTAGCAGACCTGGGACTGCTGTTAGTAGACCTGTGTCTGTTTCCTACTAAGATGTGACTTTTTAGCTACATATTGTGAAGGACACCTGAATCCTAAGGATGCCCAGCAAATTTGGGGTGTTAGAGGATATAAAAGAGAAGCACTTTGGGATGGGAATGGTAGAAAAGGGAAGAAAAATAAAGTACTATTCGTTTTTTATATGGATAAAATAGCTAGGAGTACAGTGATTTCAAGAACAAAAGCAGAGTAGAGTGAAACTTCACACATAGTCACTGTGAAAAAGAAGGAGGCTGCTAGGTAGTGATACTGTACAGAAAACTGGTTGCAGATATCTTAGGTAAGTATATTCAGGATAAAAGATTGGTGAAGCAAGATTTGTTAGCCAGGAAGTAAACTTCCGCTTCTACATGTTATCTAAACAGGTGTGATAGATGATCTAAGAGCAGCAGGACAGAATGTGAACAACTTTCATCGTAGAGAAAAAGCATTGTGATGGAAGAATTCTGTTAGATTCAGTACTGACACAGATCAGTGTTAACACAGCATGAGGGAAATAAAATTGGAATTAAGTACTTCCAGTTCAAATTATATTAGACCAGACTGGCCAGCCACTGGAAGTCTGCAGAGCTGTAACTATTCAGCGCAGATCACACCACAAACAAAATCTTTAGAATAAAGCCAGAATAGCAAAAAGTTATAGTTGAAGAAAGATAGGATAAAGCCAGAAAAGTACAGGGTGGAGCCAGAACTAACTGAAGACACGAGGAAGCCACTTAAAGATCATCAGAGGATATCTGAATCTTTGATCTAGGAATTACAGGCCAGTATGAGGAGAGATCTCTTCAAAGTACAGGAAGAATAGCTCAACATCAGTTTTTGAAGCAAGCTTGTGGGCCATAAATGTCTTTGTCATATAACATTAGCTAGTCTACCAGTAAAGAGGCATTCATAGAATTATAGAATGGTTTGGGCTGGAAGAAATCTTAAAGACCATCTAGTTTCAACCCCTCTCCCATGGGCAGAGACGTCTTCCACTAGACCATGTTGCTCAAAGCCTCATCCAGCCTGGCCTTGAACGCTTCCAGGGATGGGGCAGCCACAGCTTCTCTGGGCAACGTGTTCCAGTGCCTCACCACCCTCTCTGTGATGAATTTTTTTCCTGATATCTAATATAAATCTGCCCATTTCAATTTAAACCCATTGCTCCTTGTCCTATCACTACAGGCCCTTGTAAAAAGGTCTAAAACATCTGATCTATCCTCAAGCAGAATGACCTAAAATCCACATGGAAGCCTGGTAAATGCCAGGATGCTTTATTAGCAAAGGTTTCAGGACCCCAAGTTTTTGCATAAAGAGAAGGACAGATCTCAAAGCAGGATATACTCTCAAACAAACTTGTGTAATAGGAATTGTAATGAAAAAAAGGCTAAAAATCCCATTAACTATGACTCTAGCAATAGTAAATTTGGAGCACTACTTTTAGAAGGAAAGAGTATTCAGTTACTGATAAGGAACTATATTATTATTCCCAAATAGTCAATCCGATAAGCTGCATTGTAGTTAAGAAGACAGCCAGTGGGTATGAGGTTGGCCTGTTCTGTCCATTCACCAGCCTGTTTCTGCTATTTGATTAGCCACATGGTGAAAAAGATGCAAGGTCAGAGAGATCGACAGGTCTCGTTAGCAATTTATGGGAAGACAGTCTTAAGCCTCATGTGGAGACAACGTATGTTCAAACGTTATGCAATGACTTAAAATTCACAATGGATCTAGTACAGAATATCTGCCCAAATCTGTAAGTTTTGAAACAGTGTTATATGATAAAAATACATAAATATTATGAAAATGTGAACGCATCCATTTCAATGGAAAATTTGAAGGTTTGAGACATGAAGGGGGAGCTTGAAACAAATGATAATGTTGCCTGTGATCTTAAAAATCCTCAGAGCTAGGTCATTCAGCTTTTATGGATGAGTAGGTTAACACCTTATTGTAAATACAGTATGCAATAAGGAGATATTGAAGGCTATAGGAAGAATTGGAAAGAGAAACCATAAGTTTTTGCAGAAAGATCAGAAGGCAGTTTTTTCTCAAGCCAGGTTTAACTTGTAAAATGTTTATGCTATTCTCATTAGAGACAGCTGATAGACATTTAAGTATATCCAGTTGAAGTGATTTTGAGAGTAGCTCTGTAAAGAATGTTGGATCTAGAGATTATGTCAACTTACTTCATGTTTCCTCATTAATCAAAGTATCTAAGAAAAATGGGATGCTAAAGTTTTGAGGAAACTGCAGAAAAGTTAACAAGGTGGCTCTGCCCAACCAGTATCCTATATATAAAATAGACTCATTTATCACACTAGGCAAAACAGAATATTTCTCTAACATTTAAGACTATTGACAAATTATATTGAAAAATGAATTTTCAGGAAATTAGTCTGCATTTACAACTGACATGGTAAAATGAGCTGAGTTTAACACAATTCTTTCTGGACAAAAAAGAGATTTATATTTCAGAGAGCAATCATCTGAATTTGCTACTCCTGGTAGTTCATTCACAAAATGCAACCTACAATTTTTTATGTAAAAAGAGATCTGGAACCAAACCTGCATTTGCTTAAGCTGACTGTTACACTCATTTAAAAAACCCACAATCTTTATGTGATCTGTAACTTACATATGCTGTTGTCAGCCATTTTACCAGAATTAGAAAAGCATGCTTGGAAAGATCAATATGGCCATCAAAGTATATGAAGTGATGTAGGAAGCATAGCTACATTCTGCTGTTCCCCGAGTAAAAGGAGAGCTCCCAGGAATGTTGGCAGATGATAAGCAGAAATGCCAGAACACTAATCCTTCAGAGTGAATCTTCTCATTGCAACACTTCAACTAACATGTTGCTGTGATTGGGACCTGGAGATGGTAAGGATATACTTTCTTTATTAGATTTGATAAGTATTGGATCACATTAAATTAATTACACGGAATACCTTCTATATCCCCCCCAGAACCTGTCTGTTAAATATGGAGCTTAACATGCTGTGTTACCTGCTTAAGATGTCCTCTAAGAATCTGAATGTTCCTGATTCCATTTGCTGGGGTGGGCCCGGGGGAAGATTGAATTTTGAACTGATTTCTTGAGATAGCCCAGTAATTACCATCATTAATGTGAGTTGTGGAGTAATTGTCTAGGAAGAAATGCAGTTGCAATAAGTAATTTACGTACATATGTAAAAGACAATGTCTGGGGTTAAAAGAAAATCTCCTGAGAATATTATTGATGACTAACTTATACTACAGTTCATACAAGAAAGTGGCAGAGATGTCCATACTCTTTCCTAATATTACTCTTGGCTTCAGGAACTAATACCTGCAATGAATTGTGCATTTGTAATTTATCCTTATTATATAAGAAGGGAAGAAAACTTTCTATGTCTCCACAGAGGGAATTTGGAAAAAGGACTTTCATACACATGAAGTCTTCCCTTCCCAGCAATGACTGTCTGTTCCACACATAGACTAAAGCTACTTAATCCCTTGGAAAAGTCCTCAAACAGACAATGGAGAGTAGAGAGGTGGCTAAATGTGCAACCTGTGATTGAAAATAGGCAGTAATGAATGTGTAGTCAAGGTGAACAATGCAGCTCCTATTTCCGCAGCAAATATTAAGTAACTCTCAGGTGACATTCAGTATGCCATTTCCACATTTAAGCAGCTGAGTGACTCCAGTTACAGAACAAGTGAGTGAAGCAAAATGGCTTAGAACCTTCTGAGTAAAGTGCAGAAAGCAAAGAGACAACAGGTGGCAAAAAGAGTCAGAGAAGGACAGGGAAGTGGAAGGAACGGAAAATAGCATTGCTAGCACGATATATTAGGATGCAAATGACTCAGAAAAAGAGGTTAAGTGGCATGTTCCTTAGCTGACCCTCTGTCACAGAATTGGAGAGGTGTCATGATGCAGGCAGATTATCGTAACTCTGATGTGTGACTCTTCGACACAATATATGGAAAGTACATAAAAACTATGCTTTGCCTGAACTTGGTGTGTATATTTCCATTCCATGTTAAGCTGTAAAGACCGTTTCATTCAATCACTGCTTTACCAAGCATGTAGGGATAACCTTTGCCTTCTACATCCATGTTGTCAACTCCCTGATGCTCTCTGAGGGATAATCCAGCTAGCCTGTGTCCTCCTAGGGCAGGGTGACCTCTAGGGGCTTCCAGGCAGAGCTGGCATGGAATGAGCATGTAAATTCTCTGCCCTGCATTCTGCCTTACATGTTTGCAAACACGGGACTTCACATATTAGTGCCCCTAGTCTGAAGTCTTCATGTAGGTTGAATCATATATTCCCAGCAGTATTGACTTGTCTTCCAAAGGACCAGGCAGGTAAGTAGACACTTTAACAAAGTTCTTCCTTTGTGTCTTTCATGAGAAGACAGGATCTTTTTTAGCTAGCAGTTTCCTCTGGGGTTTGAATAAACTTGTAAATCCTGAAGAACTGAATCAATAAATTTTGTTTGTCAAAATTCACTGAGTATAAGTTTCTTTCCGCAGAACAGAAATATTTTCAGTTAATGTTATTCTGTCAAAGGAACAGTGCTTATGTACTTAAGAGGCACATTAGTGATATCCAGATTATTATAGTGTCTGCAATCCATGCAGCTCCACTGGAGTACACCAGCTGCATCTATTTAAAACTTTTTCTCAGCTATGTTCCTTTGTGGCCATTATGGACAACTGCTTTTTACATGGTCAGGAACCTTTGCATTACTTCCAAGGTAGTAGGAACAGGGTGTTTATACAAATTGATTCTAATCTTCAGGGTATGGCATACATGAGAAATTACATATTCTTCCCTTTATGTGAATGAATGAGAGAGATTTCTGTAGTATAAATAAGGAACATTTCCATATTCACAAGAACTAAACAAGTATTTGAGATGCCATGTTTGTTATCTGAGCCTCTCTGGACATACGCAACCTGGTGGCATGTGCAGGTTGAATTGTTGTCATTAAAAAACATCACCACCATAAATGTTCAAAATGTTAATCACAAATATATTATAATATTTTACTTTAAAAAAAAAAAAAACTAAACCATTTTAATTAAGGAGTACCCATCTTCTATTCAAAGAAATAATCAAATCAAACTTGTAAATACATGCACAATGTAAACATGTAAAATTTTGTTTCAAAAAAATACTGTGGCTCTGTCTATGAATGCTGACATATGCTTATTGGATTCTACTAAGTTAATTTTTCTGGTCACTCAATAAATAGAAAGCAGACAGAAAAAAAATGTTTTCTAATAAAACCAAATAAAAATATTTTAGTTTAGTTATTAAAAAAATAATTTTAGACTGACATACACATATAGTTTTCCCCTACATTTTGCTGAGTCTATAAAGATTTTTCAGAAATGCCAGCATAAAAAATGTTGGACAGGAATCTTTTTTCCATAAAAGAAAATTCAACTGCCAGTGTTTTTCATTATAGACATTTTCATTTATCCAAGATGCTTACTGTGATCTTAAATGTTATTTAAAAATCAAGATATGTTTTTCCTTATGTGAGTCCATTTACTCAAATTATCTTTTACTGCTAAACCATATGAAATATCTAGTTATAATGATGTAATAACTATTTTTCTAGTTGCTGATAAAATTATAATTGTAACTACTTGACACATTTAAAGATACCTCAAGACTATCAGTTCTTACAGTAAAAAGGCAGCAAATATTCTTGTCACTTTTTCCCACATCTAACTCCTATTCTTTTCTCTTAGTGCCACTCTTAGCTGTAGCACTCTACCAATCCCAACATCTATAATAAGTTTTTCTCATTTTTATCCCCAAAGATAACAGTAATTTGTTTCTTATTTCCAGATGTTCTTGTCCCTTGTTCATATATTTTCTTTACACATAGAACCATACCTTTTCAGTCCGTATTCCAGGTATTTGAAGCATTGTCAATTTTCTCCTTATTTCAGACCTCACATATGCATGTCCAGTTCTGCATAACTGTTCTGATTATTTCTGCACTCTTGTGGTTTAGCCCTGTCTGGCAATTAAGCAACACCAGTCACTCTACCACTCCACACTGCTCCCCTGCTCCCCCCTCCCCCTCCTCCAGTGAGGAAGGGTCACAGGAAAAAAAAAAGAGGCTTGTAAAAGTTGAAATAAGAACTATTTCGTTATAGAAATGAAACTTAAGAAGTTACTAACAATGCTATTCCTAATAAGTAATTAAAAGAACAGTTAAAGAACAAATGATACAGGATCTCACCACCCGTGGACAGACACAACTAGGCTCCAGGACAGCAAGCAGAAATAAATACAAAGCCCCAAGGAGAAAAACCCCTCCCGGAGCCCAGGAGCTGAGAACAGGGGGAAAGAAAACTTCCAACCTCCATTCCCAGAGCAATTTCCCTGACAAAAGATGATACTTCTTTGCTAATCACCCACCACGAGGTCTGGACAGAGACTTGTTGCTGAGAGAGAATGAAAAAAACCAACAAAACCAGATTGCAGACAGAAACCTCCAAGCCCCTCTCCTCCCTCCAAATGCTTTCCGATTTGCCTTAAAAATCCACCTCTGCCCTCCCCCCCACCGCCCCCCCACCC
>NW_010253144.1:0-3423 GCF_000690775.1 Eurypyga helias | reverse complement strand
CAAACCATTCCACGATTCTATGATCTCACCCAGCATTTCTGCTGATGATCTTTGCTCCACTAGTGAGAGCGAGCTCAGCGAACGTGCTAGCGACAAAGCAGGAGGTGTATCCGTCTAGAGAAGCAGCAGGATGTGTTGAAAGCTCCAGCAGGGATGTGGAAGTCAAGGTCATGCATGTATGCAGGGTCTAATAAACAAGGATCTCTGCTGTCAGCCGAGAGCTCATCTGCTCAAGATGATGGAGGAGGAGGAGGATCAGGGTGTATTGGTTGATCGCAGGATGAATTACGAGCTGCCAATGTCTTAAAGTCATAAAAAGGTGATTCTGATCTCCAGCTGCACCCACTGGGATGTTTCCAGTGGATACAGAGGAACACAAGTGGCCGGAGAGGTCCCGTGTAGGTGACGAGGTACCACGTCTGGTACCTCCAGGCACCAGAGAACACGTTTCCAAAGCCTGAAGCAGGTTTCCCACATGGCAGTGGAAGATCATCTGCTTGCATCGGATGCCCAAGGCCTCTCCAGGAGCATGGGGGCACCTCTGGGAAGGCCCTGGGGCTCACCATCCATGTCCCAACCCGTCGTTTCAGGAGGGGACCCCTGAGCCCTTGTCTGCTCTCATATTTATCTCTTCAAGGTGTTATGGGAATGTGATGAATAAAGCAGACTGCAGAGCACTCTGTCTCACCTCATCCCTCTCTCTTATTTATTAGCTCTAGCTTCATAAATCAGCCGAAACTCACCCCCTCCCGGGTACCCATTACCTGTTGGTGCGCCCAGCCCACCTCTCTCCTTGAAATCCCACCCCGGGCCCAAGGAGCCTGTGCGGTACAGGGGAGCTAAGGCAAGAGCCAGACAATCTATCTACTTCCCGAGACCCTGCCGGCAGCTCACCTGCCAGGAGATCCCGGCTGCTCTGCCCCCATGGATGGAGATCGATCAGCGTCATGGGGATGATGCTGGCAGATTAATTAGCGACAGGCAGCCTGCAGCTTCGTGTCCCACTGCTCCTCACTCCAGTCTAAGACATGAATGCTATTGATTTCCCCAGTCCCGCCTTCCCTCTGTCCTGTAATCCTTTCACTGGAAGGGGATCTCAGCAGAAAAATCTGTAGCAGACATGTGTTTGCACACACACATGCATAAATATAAAGGAGTGGAGCTTTGAGAAACTACTTTTGGTCAAAGAAAGTGAAGTTTAGGTTATCTGTCATCAAGGTAATGTTAACAAGAAGATACGTAGCGGTTAAAATGGAAGAAAGGGCCCCTGGCTCCCAAGCAGGATTCCCAGCCCTCTGTGCCCGCAGCGTCCCACCACACAGCGCTTGTCCTGCCTCTGAGCCCAGCATCCCCCAGCTCCCAGCTCCCCAGCTCCACCTTCATGTCACCAGCAGCTCCCTCCCACAGGGATTTCATGGAACAAAACACTGCAGAATTTCCATGGAGAAGGGCCGAGGTTCAGACCTTTTGTCCCAGTTTGCGATGAAGATTTTCCCTTCCCTGAGTGAGCACCAGAATGGGACACTTGGTTCTTCCCTCCAGCTCCCAGCACTGGGCCAGGCCTGGCCGTCACCCCAACCCTCACCTCCATCCTGGCAGGGAACTGGGATTCTAGGGACTCTTGTGCTCTCCATCAACTCGTGGTCCTTTCTGGCCATCGTGACACCCACCCACCTTCTCCTTCTCTCATTCCTCAAGGAATGAGACAGCACAGCTGATGGGTGCCACGAACCAAAGGAGGTGGCTGGGATGGAGCTCGGAGCGGGAGGTGGGAGCAGGTCCTCACACCATGGGCCACCTCCGCCCCTTGTGCCACACCATGTACGACCCAAACAGCGTCACCCACCACCCCATCTTGCTCCTGGCAATATCTCTAGGCTTGATCCTGATTTCTAATCCACGTTTCCAGCAGACAAAGCAAACACATGTGCAGGCTGAGGGGAATGGCCGGGATCGGGCAATTGATGCTCGTGATAGCAGTCCTTCTTGTTATTAGGAATCACCAAGGGGATGCAACAGCACCTACACAGAGTCCCAACGACTTTATCTCAGCCCAGCGGCGTCTTCCACATCCTCTGGAGCAGAGGCTGGTTGCAAGAGAAACAGAGACGCACCATTCCTGCAGTGGGAGACGTGGCCATTTGTAAAGCAGAGGCTCCTGGCAAAAGGCACGCGAGAAAAGCAAGAGCCAAACGAGAAAAGCTTAGAACAAGATGACTTCTTGATCCTTTAACTTGTAAGCACCGATCACAGTGACGTCAGACAAATGAATGTTGAAGCTGGATCGAGTAATTATTGCAGGTTCGTAGCGGCACGCCACGTGGTTCTCGGGGCAGTAACAAATCTACAGTTGTAAATAAAACACAGCCAGGGCAGGGGGATGCTTGCTTCTTGCTGAGATCAACACGAAGGCATAAGCTGCTGCACCAAGAAGAAAACAGCTAAATGTTTATCATAGAATGGTTTGGGTGGGAAGGGACCTTAAAGCTCATCTAACCCCACCCCCTGCCACGGGCAGGGACACCTTCCACTAGACCAGGTTGCTCCAAGCCTCATCCAGCCTGGCCTTGGACACTTCCAGGGATGGGGCATCCACAGCTTCTCTGGGCAACCTCACTACCTACCCTTGTAAAAAGTCCCCTTCCAGCCTAAGACTGAGGATTGAGACTGAATACCAGCGTGGGAGCTTGAAACTGGACCTGCTCGCTGGATCCCGGGAACTGCACGAACCCACGTGGCAAGAGCCCCTCCATGTCCCTGAAAGGTTGAGCCTTTCAAGTCACAGGAACCTGTCAGCATCCAGCCCTCACCCTCTCCCAGTCCTCTGGGAGTCGCTGTGAACCTGCCTCAGTTTCCCCACCTCTGTCAGCAAACCCCGCTGTGTCAGCCCATGGCTTATCTGCTGAGCATCAGGATCCCCAAGTCAGTCTCCCCACCTGCAAATGGTGGCAAGGGCTCATCCTTTCCTGTGCTCCAGGGCTCCAGGCAGAGGATCAGAAACCAACCCGCTTAAGCCCCTCACCGCTTCCACAGTGGCTTCGCAGAGACTCTGAGATCTGATTTCAAGTCCCATGCTGGACCCTGTGCCCCCAGGCTCTCACACCGTGCTTCGTCACAGCTCCTGTCCCAAAAGAGGTCTGAAGACACCATCGCGGGCAGCACAGAGCAATCACACTAACGTGCCGCCCCGAACACACACACAGGGAGAGGGAAAGGAGAGATAATACAGAGACATTCCAAGTAATCTTATTTTTCCGTTGGCTGAACTGCTGTGCCGCACGGCACGTTGCCAGGATATGTTAAAGACCTTAGCTGACCTTCAGAGTAAGCCCGGCTGGTGAGCCAGCTGCAGGGGACCCACCAGGCCCCCTCCCCGCTCTCCTGGGGCAGAGCTGTGGGGGCATAGAATCATAGAATCATAGA
>NW_010253143.1:268-1124 GCF_000690775.1 Eurypyga helias | reverse complement strand
ACGGTCCCGCTGGCAGCGCCTCAAAGAGGTACAAAACCAGCAGATTGCTCGGGGCTGACTTCGCCTCCTGGGTTTGCGTCCCACTTCCCTGAAAGCCAGGGCCCGGGCTGCAATTACCCTCGGCCGTTGTCCGAGCAGCACAGCAGTGGTTTCAGGGAGCTGGCGGAGCTCCACGGGCCGTACTGCCCCACAAATGCCAACTCAGCCCTGCAGCTTGCCTGGGAGACGTCCGAAAATACAGCGGGGGGCCGCAGCTCCGTGCGTGCCGGGTGTCTGGAAAAAACAGAGAAGCCTAATGACAGCCCCACGACGAGGCCACCCGCAGCACACGCCCCGGGCACGCCGAGCTCTCCGTGCCGCCTCCCTCTCACGGCACGGTACTCAACACCCCCCCACCCCCCTCTGCCGCGCTTTTCAAGCTTCGCAGAGCCCGTCGCAAGCGACACACGAATCCGCCAGCGCTCCCCGGGAGCTGCCTTCCAGGATAAACACAATGGCCTGAAATCCAGCCCCGTCCCGCAGCAGTGATTTCAGGGAGCAGAGGAGGTAACTGGGCCTGCGGAGCCAGGATTTCAGGGAGCAGAGGAGCTAACTGGGCCTGCGGAGCCAGGAATCCCGTGGCAAGACCCTACGGATGAGAAGCAGTCGGGGGCTTAAGGGCCACACGCACCATCACACCACCCACGCACCTTCTCCAAGAGGAGCCGAAGCGGGTTAAAGCTACCCCAGAACTACAGAAACGACACGTCTGACGGCAGCACAACCCGTTTACGAGCTGCCTGGGCAGCCCTTCCCGCAGCTTGGCCCCCGGCACATCGGCCCCCGGCTCCTAACACGGGCGCTCACATCCCGCCCC
>NW_010253143.1:0-223 GCF_000690775.1 Eurypyga helias | reverse complement strand
CGTCAGGTACGGCCCCTCGGCACATGGCGCGTCTGCCCGGTTGCACACGTCTCCCAGAGGGAGCGGGGCCGAGCGGAGTCTGGTGGCGTTCGTGCACAGGGAGAGACGGGGCTGCCCTAAAAAACGGGCTCTGAAACATACAGAAAGCACTGGCAGAGCCAGGCAGCTCGTGGCTTGGGGAAACTTGGAGCGGGGGCGGGCCAGGAGCTGGGCAAAGGGTATG
>NW_010253142.1:0-5271 GCF_000690775.1 Eurypyga helias | reverse complement strand
TGCCCTAGGAGAGCAGCTCATAGCTTCCTGGGACCAGGACAGATGGCTAGAAAGGAAAGCCACATTCAAAGTCAAAATAAGACACTCCTGTTAAAAGAAGACACCTTTTCCCTTCCCAGTCTTCACACCACAACTGGGTGCTGATCTGGAAGAAGTCTTCATCAGGAAGATAGCCTCTAGCCTGTGGTTGATGTACCAGAGCAATTTGAGGGCCTTCTATGTCTTAAAAACCTATGAACCCCTCTGTGCTGTGCAGCTAGAGGTAGCATTGTTGTGTCAGTTGCAGCAAACCTGACCTCCCACAGTGCTTTATTCATAAAATGATTTTGCACAGAGATGCAAGAGACAGCACTCTGCAGACACCAAGGTCAGTGGAGAAAGAGGGGCAGGGAGTGCTCCAAAGGCTGGACTGGAGATGCCTCTGCAACCTGTGGTGACAACCATGGTGAGTCAAGCTGTCCCCCTGCAGCCCATGGAGATCCGCGGTGGAGTGGAGATCCACCTGCAGCCCATGGAGGACCCCACACCAGAGCAGATGGATGCCCAAAGGAGGCTGTGACCCTGTGGGGACCCCATGCCAGAGCAGGCTTGCTGGCAGTACTTGTGACCCTGCATGGGACCCACACTGGAGCAGTCTGTTCATGACAGACTGCATCCTGTGGAAAGGACACACATCGGAGAAGATTGTGAAGAACTGTTGCCCATGGGAAGGACTCACATTGGATATGTTTGTGGAAGACTGTCTCCCATGAGAAGGACCTTGCACTGGAGCAGGAGAAAAGTGTGAGAAGTCCTTCTGAGTGGCAGAGACAATGTGTGATGAACTGACCATAACACCCATTCCATGTCCCCTTGCACTGCTCATGGAGGAGAAGGCAGAAAAAAGCATGAGTGAATTTGAGCCCAGGAAGAAGGGAGGTGTAGGGGAAAGGTGGTTTAAGATTTGGGTTTAGATCTTTTTTTACTCTGATTTGACCGATGATAAACTGAATTAATTTTTTTCCCAAGCTGAGTCTGTTTTGCCCATGACGATAATTGCTGAATGTTATTTCCCTGTTCTTATCTCAAGTTGTGAGCCTTTCATCATATTTTCTCTTCCCTGTCCAGCTGAGGAGGGGAGTGATAGAGTGGCTTGGTGGGCACCTGGCCTCCAGCCAGGGTCAACCCACCACAACTCCCCAGTATCCTGTTAGGCTTCATCACTGCCAGAGCACACTGCTGACTGATGTTCAACTGGCTTTCAACCAGGACCCCCAGACCCTTTTCAGCTGAGCTGCTACCCAGCTTGTAACATCTTATGATTTTGCCGGTTTTCTTGTTGAATTTCATGAGATTCTTGTCAGCCCATCCTTCCAGTCTGTCTAGGTCCCTCTGAATGGCAGCCCTGTCCTTGGATGTGTCAGCTGCACTGCCCCAGTCTGGTGTCATCCACAAGCTTGATGAGGTGGATTCTGTCTCCTCCAGGTCACTGATAAAGATTCAACAGCACAGGTCCTAGGATAGACCCCTGCCATACTCCACATGTCACTGGCCTCTGCATAGAGTACAACTCATTAACCACTACCCTCTGAGTCTGACAGTACAGCTGGGTCTTCACCCATCAAGTAATCTTCTCATCCAGATCATAATGTCCCAGTATGGATACAAGGATGCTGTACAAGATGGTGTTGAAAGCCTTTCTTAAGGTTGATAACATCCACTGTTCTCTCCTCATCCATTTCATCAAAGAAGACAATCAGGTTGGTCAAGTGTGATTTTTTTTCCCTTGGTGATTTGGAATAGCCAGAATGGATTTACCTTTGCCTTTATGTGCCCAGAAATGGCTTCCAAGTGGACTCAATTACTTTTCCAGGGAACACCAAAGTGAGGCTTATTGGCCTCTAGATCCCTAGATAGTCCTTCTTGCCCTTTCTGAAGATGGGTACAAACAACATTTCTCCAGTCATTGGGTACCTTCCCAGATCTCTGTGACCTTTTAGTGATGATAGCGTGGCCTCGCAAAGACATCAGCAAACTCCTGTGGCACCCTTGGATGCATCCCATCTGGTTCCATGGACTAGTATGGGTTGAGATTTCTCGATAAATCCCTGACTTGATCCTCCTCTGCTACTGGCAGTTCGTCTCCTCCTTGAACTCTGTCTCTAGGCAGAAAAAGTCCTGGGAGACCTTGTTTTTGAAAACTAAGGCAAAGAAGGCACTGAGTACCTCAACCTTACCTGCAGAAACTGTCACTAAATTGTCCACTTTATGGAGCAGTGGACTCACATTTTCCTTATTTATTCTGTTATTGATAATGTAGCAGTAGAAGTTCTTCTTGTTGCCCTTGATGTCCCTTGCCAGTTTCAGCTCCATCTGAGCTTTGGCTTTCCCCAAACCATCCCTGTATACCCGGGCAATGTTTCTATATTCCTCCTTTGTAGCCTGTCCTCACTTCCACCTCCTGTATATGTCCTTTTTCTCATAAGCTCCCTGTTTAGCCAAGTTGGTCTTCTGATACATCTACTCATTTTTCTGAGTATTGGAATAGACTGTTCTTGTGCTTGGAGGATGTTGTCCTTAAAGACTTGTCATCTCTTGAGCTCCTTTGCCCTTCAGAGCTGCCCCTCATGGGATCCCACTTACCAGCTTCCTGAAAAAGCAAATTTCTGCTCTGCTGAAGCCCAGGATCTGTACTCTGCTACTTGATTTCCTCGCTCCCTTCAAGATCTTGAATTTCACTATTTCATGGTTGCTACAACCAAGGCTGCCATTGATTATCATGTCCCCAGAAAGTTCTTCCTTTTGGGTGAGTAGTAGATCCACCTGTATGTCACCTATGGTTGGCCCATCTAGCATCTGTGTTAAAATTACTAAAACCTTTCAGAAATCTGGTTTGGTTTCTTACTAATTACACCTTTTGCTTTTGTGTTTAAACTCACTATTCCACTGCAGCAATCTTTGATTTTACAACCTACTTGTCTTTTACTGAAATGTAACAATGTTAATTCAATGGTACTTGTGTTTCAGGAGTTCTTCCTCTCCCTTTAAGGGCACATGACATTTTTATGGAAACAGTGTATTGGTATGTCCAATGAAAAATATGTTTTGAGGAGGAAGGCCCTAAGGATGTGAACACTTGGTTGAATACTATAGACAAATCCTGGTTTGAGTTATTGTCTGTCAGCTAAGACGTGTTAGTAGACTGCTTGCACATTCTTAGCTTTCTTAGGTTGTGGTAAAGTACCATTATCATATGTCACTTTCACAGTGACATACCCTTTCAGTACATGTCACCTTGCAGTCAAATAGGCTAAGATCATGTGCATGATCATCTACTACAATTTAGCTGATGGCTGATCACATAATCTCACATTTACTTATGAGTCCATAACCTTGCTGTTTCCAATATCAAGATTTTACAAAGCTGACATAGAAAAGTAAAAATGACTATAAAGTGTCTGCAAGAAAACCCCTAAAGACTGATATATAAGCAGGGGATAGCCTTTTAAAAATGTATTCCAAAAGTATGAAGTTATTTGCTGGGTACTGTGTAAAAAAATTCATAGCATATCAAAGGGCAAAGCTGTCTTTACATGATAATTGAGTTCTGTTTCTTTGATCTTTTTATTGGGCCTTATTGTGTATTGTTTTTAAGCCATGTTCTGTGTCTCACTGAATTAATTATTTCTTCTTTTTACATCAGCTGGATATATTATGCAATGAAGAGATTCTTGGCAAGGACCACACACTGAAGTTTGTAGTTGTTACTAGATGGAGATTTAAGGTATGACACAACTGCTTTTCATCAAAATTTTCATGTTCTATGTAAATCATTAGCTGACTAAAGAACAAAGGTCATAAAACGCACATCATGCAGTCCTATACTGAAATAACTTCAAAAAGGTTAAAATATATACTTTAAAATGTCTAATATGGAGGGGGTGTTGCTCTCTATGTCAGGGATCAGCTGGAGTGTGTGGAACTCCACCTGGGGATGGATGAGGAGCTGACTGAGAGTTTATGGGTCCGGATTAAAGGGAAGGGAGGGAGAAGAGATACTGTAGTAGGAATTTGCTACAAGCAACCTGGCCAGGATGAGCCAGTGGATGAGGCCCTCTACAAGCAGATAGCAACAGCCTCACATTCACAAACCCTGGTCCTCATGGGGGAGCTCAACCACCCTGATATCTGTTGGAGGGACAACACAGCAGGGCACAAGCAAGCCAGGAGGTTAATGGAATGCATTGATGACAACTTCCTTCTCCAAGTGATAGAGGAGCCGATGAGGAGGGATGCCATGCTGGACCTTGTTCTCACCAACAGGGAGGGGCTGGTGGGCTGCTCAAGAGCAGCCTTGGCTGCAGTGACCATGAAATGGTAAATTTTGAGATCCTTAATAGGAGGGTGCTCAAGTTCGCTACCCTGGACTTCAGGAGAGCAGACCTTGGCTTCTTCAGAGTACTGACTGGCAGAATTCCACGGGAAGAAGCCCTGGAGGGAAGAGGGGCTCAAGAAAGTTGGCAAGTATTCAATCCACAGAAGTATTGGCAGAAGATTGGCAAGTATTTGATCCACTCTAGTTATGTGCCAGGCCATCGAATCCACACAGTCCAGTAACCATGGTTGTCCCTTTCCTCCACCTGGCTGGAGGCAGGGCCCCTTTAATACTCACGTGCCTCACTCATGTCCTGGAGAAAGGGATTATTAGCCACATCAGATAGTTCATCCCATTTAGATATGGGAGCAGCAACTTTTCTGGCAGAGTCCCGACTAGTAGAGCTTTTTCTTTTCAGTTCACTTACTCGTTCCTCCAGGAGAGAGGTAGGTGTTCTGTCCCACCTCCTCATGTCCTCCCCGTGGTCTCTCAGATAAAACCACAGGGTACTGTGTGAGGGATATCTGTTGTATTGACTTCTTGGAGGAGAGGAACGCTTGCTTTTGATAGCCGAGACACTGGCCCGTGGAGGTGGGGAACGGAACATCTCCTTTCGGAGTTCTTTATGCTCTTGAGACAGTCTCTCTACAGCTGAGACACAGGCCTGTATGGGGGAGGAGAGACTTTCCCTGTACTCTTGGAATCAGCAAATCATCTCGTCTACAATTGGTGCATCATTCTCTCCCCAAGTTATTATTGAGAGCAGACTAGAATATGAGGGTGGTGCAGTCTGCATCAACTTCTGTCACATCAGTCTGGTGCAGTAAACTTCGTCTGGGTTGGTAGATGCTCATGGGTGGTTTGGGTCTCAGTAAACGATCTCCAGCACCGTTAGTTCTCTTAGATACTGGATGCCC
>NW_010253141.1:0-5823 GCF_000690775.1 Eurypyga helias | reverse complement strand
GAGCCGAACCCGCGTGGGCTGGCGTTTGAAAACGGAAAACGGGTCGTTCGGCACGATGTCGCTGACCGGAAGACACCACCTCGCTCGTCAGCCCCGTTCTGCTGGAGAAAAGCCAGCAGAAGAGTCCGGGATGTTCCCCGGTGCCTCATCCTTCCCTCCCACCCAGCTGCACTCCCGGTTTCGCAGCGGGGCGGTTGGGAACGAGGGCACAAACGGTGTGTTTCTCACCCAGTTGCTGGTTTCCCACAGGACAGCCCGTTGTTAGCACACAGCGTCTTACTCCAAAGTGGGAAAAGCCATGGAACGCAGATACCAGAGGGCTGGCGCGAACCGGGGAGTAGCTGTGAGGAAAGGCCCAGCTTGGCTCCTAATCACCGTTAAATCCTGCAGATCCACATGGACACGGATACAGTTTTTCTCTGGATAAACCCGCACCCCCCCCGTGTAATGAAACATAAATACAGGGATGTGGAAAGTGATGACGTACCCGCCTTGAATCGGCGCTTTCACAACGAACCGCGGCCTTGCGCTCTTCCTGGGGGAGCAATTGGCTCTTCCAGAGTCAAATACAACAGCCAAACGGTTCCAGCAGAGACAACAACTCTGTTCCTGCAGTTCTGGGTCTCAGGCACACGTACACCCGTGCTATGAGGTGTCACCTGCACGTGCCGGAGACACAAACGCAGTAATTGGCGGTACGTTCTCAGCACCGCAGCTCCAAGTCCCTCAGCTTCGCTGCTGGGTAACCCTGTCTCACCTCAGGCGCAGGCCTTTTTCCAACATCCATACTTAGGATGTAATTCCCGTTTCCCTGGCACAAATTACACTGCCCGTTAATTTGTTTTCGGAAGAACGTCAAGCGCTTTTTTCCTGAAAAGCCGTTTTCTGGCGAGTTTTCTTGCCCGGCACCAGGTGGCAGCCGGCTGTCGCAGTGGGTCCGCTGACCCGGGCCACGAACGACAGACGGGGAGAAGCGTTTGGAGGGAGCGGTGAATCACCCCTGAGAAAAAGGAACTGGGGTGTGACACCCTGAATCAACCCACACCTGGGCTCCGTGTCTGCGCCCACAACACTCCGTGCGGAGGACTCTGTACTGACCATGAGGCAGACACACGCTTTCTGCTATGCTTAATCATGGAACTCTGCATTCTAGGAGTAAAACCTCACGCTCTCACTGAGAACTGGCCAAATGACAATGGCCAAAACCTGGAGTTGTTTATGTACCACCTGACCCGTAAAATGCACTGATTTGGGAATTGCCCTGCTCATATACAGGCCAGAACGGTCATGGCACTCTGTGCTGAGCCCAGAGCTATTCTAACCTTCTCTGAGACTTCCGTCCTCAGAGGAAGCCGGGCACAAATGGTGTGTTTCTCACCCAGTTGCTGGTTTCCCACAGGACAGCCCGTTGTTAGCACACAGCGTCTTACTCCAAAGTGGGAAAAGCCATGGAACGCAGATACCAGAGGGCTGGCGCGAACCGGGGAGTAGCTGTGAGGAAAGGCCCAGCTTGGCTCCTAATCACTGTTAACCGCTGCAGATCCACATGGACACGGATACAGTTTTTCTCTGGATAAACCCGCACCCCCTCCGTGTAATGAAACATAAATACAGGGATGTGGAAAGTGATGACGTACCCGCCTTGAATCGGCGCTTTCACAACAAACCGCGGCCTTGCGCTCTTCCTGGGGGAGCAATTGGCTCTTCCAGAGTCAAATACAACAGCCAAACGGTTCCAGCAGAGACAGCAACTCTGTTCCTGCAGTTCTGGGTCTCAGGCACACGTACACCCGTGCTATGAGGTGTCACCTGCACGTGCCGGAGACACAAACGCACGCTTTCTGCTATGCTCAATCATGGAACTCTGCATTCTAGGAGTAAACCCTCATGCTTTCACTGGAAACTGTCCAAATGATAATGGCCAAAACTTGGAGTTGTTTATGTACCACCTGACATGTAAAATGCACTGATTTGGGAATTGTTTTGCTCGCATACAGGGCAGAACGGTCATGGCACTCTGTGCTGATCCCAGAGCAATTCTACTTTTCTCTGAGGCTTCCGTCCTCTTTTCCCCTTCCCGTACCATCATGCTTTTCTACCTTGGTGTATTTACCCTACTTCAGCTGCAAACTGAAAAGGTTATATGAAAACTTTGCACCTAACTGCGATCTGCTGACTCATCACCCAAATAAGACCCCAGAAGTGGCCGGAGACAGATGGTATGACTACTGCTCCGGCTGCCTACGGGGAGAGCACCAAGTGCCTTAACTCGCTCCTTCCACGCCCGCGCCAACCATACCCTGTGAGTTCAGAAGTGCCACCTCAGTCCCGTCGGGAGCAATTGCCAATGGAGTAGCTGACAAGCGAAACAAATTTAGTTACGCTCTACCAAATTAGCGTCCTGATTCTAGCGGGCCCGACAAATTGCCATCGAGGCTGCACGAAGCAGGTCAAGCGATCTGCCATATATCCCTGAGACAGCATTATCTCCAGTGACTATTGAAGAAGATAGTACAGTTAATTGGTATTTAATTTTCATTCTAATTCTTTTCAGTATTTATTAGTTTACCATTTATTCGGTCTAAGACAGAACAGAGACTCTTACCCTTCTAAGATTCCTAAAGTAAAATACATCATTTTACAATCTGCAGCCTGGTTATGAGGCCAGGGATGCAAATCCCACAAGAAGGAGGAGAAGGACTCTGGATGTTGGCAGTTCTCGGAAGGTAGGACCTGGGATGCAGATCCACATTCCCTGTTGCTCCCAAGCCCTTTTTGTTGCCCGGAGCAGTGAGTTGTTAGGCTGGGTGACAGTATTTTGCTTCTCTACCTTTGGGAAAAAGGCAGGCATTATTTTTTGATACTGATACTTCCCCCCTCCCCTCCCAAGGCACAAAAATGTTCTCGAAGATTCCCCGAAGAGCCATCCCTGTGGCACCTGCCCCGCTACCACCCCCCAACCCAAAACCCAGCACATAACTGTATCCTACCAATACCTGCAGAGGTGTTTCACTGCGGGTAGTCCCACACAAAAGTGTAAATTAAATTTGGTGCTCAGTGTACTCAAAGTTAGCTCAGCGTTACTGTAAGGGGCTGTGCTGGGGGCACACAAAATGAAGTAGTTCCAACGGCTAAACAAAGATGGGTTTAGGAGGTAAAGGCAGCTGGTTCAAAGGACAAATATGGATCATTTATACTCAAAACCAAAGACATCTGGCCACCATAAGTAATGGTTTTGGCTCAGTGAGTTTTCATACAAAATTTCACATCTGGTTTCCTGTATCTGAAAGACTGAAGTGATCATTTTGAGCATGGTCCCTCTTTTCCCCCTGCGGATGGACGTATAGATCATGAGCTCCTCATATCAGGTGCTGTGACCTCCCGCTTGGTACGAATATTTTAGGCTGGACCAGATGCTCTGTCTAGCCCAGGCCTTGTTTTACAGTTATGGACAGGATCACGACCGAGTTCAGGCAGCTGAATGGCTTCTCCAGAGAGGTGGTGCTGTCTCTGTCCCCAGGGGTGTTCAGGGCCCCACTGGATACAGCCCTGACAAACCCACTGTGATCCCACAGCTGTCCCTGCTTTGAGTTACCCTGTGATCCCATAGTCTAAACCGCTAGTAAACAAAAATCAAGCATTCAGAGAATAAATTTCATTTTCCCATTAATGTTGTCGTAACTTTACAGTAGGCAATACAGTATCATTATGACCCGTCTTTGGGCAAATTTGCTGATTTTGAATCAAACAAGATCTTAGACCATTAAATATTTGTGATGTTTTAATTTATTTTCCTTCTTTTCTTAATTTATTAAGGACAACACCAAGGTGGTACAAGGCTATTTATACATTTAATGTTCACATCTGGCAATTCACAACAAGATGAAGAACAAAACAGTAACACTGGTTGATGGAAGCTGACAGAAATATTCAAAATTGGTGCCACTCTAATAGTCCTGTGCAGAACTGGCTACAGGAAAGACTGACTTGAAACCTTTAAAAGACCCGTGACCCAAATTTACTCCGTGTTTAAATTCACTCAACTAAACCACTAGATGCAATTTGTCTTAATGTTCTTAAAAACTTACTGCCTTTTCTTCATGCAGCCAATCAGTGCAGGGATAAAAAAAGAAAAATTATGACATTGTCCTTTAGTATCAATGACCGACACCGTATTTCTGTTACTGCGATGCGAGATACCGTCAGGCTGCTTAAATCAAGCACATAGGCAAGTTAATAAGAAGAGAACACTTGAATTTAGAGCCAGCTGCATGTGAGAAAGAAAAAGCAAGAGTAACAAATAAAAGGTATTTCTGCCTGATGAAATATAGACCTTCAGTTTCTTAGCCACTCTTAAATTGTTGAAGGGATTATGGTTAGTATAAATACTGCATCTTATTAAGGATTCTATGTACTTTCTATATTTACTCTCTACTAGCAAGTCTATTCTTCACAAACTAATTTCACAAAGAAAAGCATATGGGTCATTCACCAGTGATAAACATTTACACAAACAGATTACACATGAAACTGAAGTATTTTAATAGCAATACCCCTTTACAGAAGAACTGCTCCCCTACTTTTGCTTCAGGTGCTCAGTTTAAGTGATATAAAATCATTTTCTGCTACAGCAGTCAGCTACAACCAACAAAAACAAGCTCCGAGCTCCATAAATGAACACCTCTCAGATGGCAACTGACTCCGGTTTGTGTATATATTAAAGTTCAAATAGTGATCAGCCTAAGTTTCTATTTTTTTTAAAAAAACAACCAACAACCACTAGTTTCAGAGACAAAAACACTACGGGAGATACAGCTGATTATGGAGACTACGAGAACAGATAAACTAATAGAAACGGGACGAATTCTCAGCACTAAGGCACAATAGAATTAATACTAGAATATGGCTAAAACCTTACTACAGCACTGAGTGAGTGGTTCACAAGGAGTGTTCCGATGCTCAAAACACTCAGCTACAATATTAGTGAGTTCCGTGTGTCAGACGCCTTTTACCTTAGTGCAGCTGCACACAGCATCCCTAAAAGACGGGATTTCAGAGGGCAGCGATGGTGCTCATCTACATACTACTTATTTTATAATTAAAGATCGGTTCATACTCGCACAACAAACTGGAGTTTTCAGACTAAATTCATCCCTTTAGCATTGCTCCTCGTGGGAAGTACCGGTAGGACAGTTCTAAAGGGAGAAAAGCAGGTTTGGTTGGTGTAGGATGCTGATGGTCGCTCGAGCTGACCAGAAAACCCGTCGCTTTGGAGAGCGGCCGGTCCAGGTCCCAGGATTTGTGAACAGCGTAAGGCACGATACAAAACCCACTTAAGCCATAGGATTTAGGTGGGCTTTGGATCAAAGACACACTTAGCCATGGGTTTTGTGGTTCCGCCGGCCCATTTTCCCACAGACTTTTAAGAAAAACCTTCCCCCTCAGGAAAAAAATCCAAGTGCACATCTAGAGTCAGGGTGTTCTGGAGTCTTCTCCAACAGGCCCTCCAGGATCTGTCGCTTGCTTTTACAGCGGGTGTTTTTCCGGCACTTGTGGACCTTTGCCATTATTTACTCTTAATCCACCGAGATCCCGGGAGGTCAGTAACCACGTATGGCTTCCCTAGGAGGAAGCGCAGTTCCAAAGACTGAGGAAAACCCAAATCCTGCAAGTTTGGGAAAGGCAAACCCAAGACACCGCAACGCTTCGGACGAGGCCCTGGGCAAAACCGCTGCGAGCAGAGTTGGGAAAAGCGCTCCTCCTCCCCTGAAAGCGCGGGAACGACGGCGCGGGCGCTGCCAGGCGCGGTTGGCCGAGGGAAGC
>NW_010253140.1:3387-27507 GCF_000690775.1 Eurypyga helias | reverse complement strand
AGCCTGTACTTGTGCTTAGAGTCCCCCATGGTGTCACAGGTCCTGCCGAAAACCTGCTTCTGCATGGTCTCCTGTCTACAGGGTTGCAACTCCTGCCAGGAGCCTGTTGCAACTTGAGCTATCTATGGGCTGCACCTTCTTTCAGAGCACATCCACCTGCTCTGCATGGGTCCACTGCAGTGGATATTTTCCCCTGTGGGCCTCCATGGGCTGCAGAGGGACAACCTTCCTCACCATGGACTACAGGGGAATTTCTGCTCCAGTGTTTGGAGCAACTCTTCCCCCTCCTTCTTCACTGACCATGGCGTCTGCAGAGTTGTTTCTCACATATTCTCACTCATCTCTCCCAGCTGCTGTTGCACAGCATTTTTAACCCTCTGTTAAATGTGTTATCACAGAGGTGCCACTAGTGTCACTGATGGGCTCAGCTTCGGCCAGCAGTGAGTACTTGGAGATGTCTGGAACTGTCTGTGTCTAACATTGGGGCAGCTCCTGGTGTCTTTTCACAGAAGCCACCCCTGCAGCCCCACTTCGCTACAAAAACCCTTGTTATGCAAAAGGTAATTCTGAATCAGATTTACAAGCAGAAATTACTTGTTTCTCTTCTTTCTGAAAAGGACACTGAACTGATTTAATGTGACTCAATCTTGCTTTATGACTCATAATTTCCTGAATCATTATTAAAGATCCAGAATCATCGGAAAAAAGTCTGATACTTTGAGAATTTGTTGGTCTCAGTAAGTTTGCCTACAGATTTAAACTCTACCAAGTGGATCAAGATATCTATGGCTGGCTTGCAACAGATGAGGATCTGACAGATAAATTCTGAAAACCTGTGTAAAGGCAGGTATTCCACCAGTTCTGTAAACAGGCAAAAAACCCTCAGAAAACAAAAGAAACAACCTTAAGATTATATCTGTGGTAAAGCATGCAATTCAAATATATTTCTTTTGTACACATTCATCTACTTGAGATTCATAACTATTGGCCCCTTTCTAGAAGTAATTCCTAAACTTCATCATGACTGAATCAATTCATCTCTTGTACTGAAGGATTAATTATGTTCCCCTCTTCATATCATAGTAACAATCAAGGTTGGTTTTACACAAAAAAGTGAACCATCTGCTGAATTTATTCTTGTACCTGACTGACATCAAGCTACCATTTCTTACAAAGATTCCTTAACTATGAAGTTATAGGCTAGTATGAAACATTGTCCACTATGAAGGAAGGAAAACAAAAAAATACAGCTAGTGGTTAGGGCACCCAGATGACAGAGGAGTTCTCTTGACTCCAATCATTTCTTGTGATGAAGTCATCATTCTTCTAAAGCATGCTTTGCTATATATTCCTTGAAAAATCCACCTTTAAGAATTAGAAGTCTAGAAAAGACATCACTGAATTCTGCTTTTCTAATTCCTAAAGAAATACATTAAATTTTAAAGTACAATTTCTTCAAATTATTTACACCTTTCTGATTGCATCCTTCAACTTTAAAAATAAAATATAATAAAAAAGCTAGTAATACTTTCCTCTCAGAAGGATTGTCTTGGTCTGTATGTACTAGGATTGTGCTAAAACCAGCTGCTAAGCTGAGCCTATCAGGGGAGTAAGGTTACCCTGCTGTCTAACTCTTAGCCTTACTTTAATTCTAGACAATATTTAACAAGAATAAACACAGATCATTCAGACCAGAAGTTCTGATCTGTACCTATTTCAGAAGAAGGGCTGAAGACAATGTCTGTCAGAGAGCTAGACACCTATTCAGGATGACCAAGCTGCTTCTGAAAAAGTTCTGTGACTACAGTTTTGGATTTGTTCTGTTTTCTTCTGTCCATATCCAGTTTTGCCAACTACATTTTAAACAGTGTCTTCTCTTTGGTCTTCAGGGTCATGTAACTTTTAACAGTGTCCTGTAGTGACAGGACAAGGGGCAAGGGGTTTAAACTGAAAGCAGGGAGATTTCAGTTTAAGCTGTGGATGCCCCACCCCTGGAAGTGTTCAAGACCAGGCTGGATGAGGCTTTGAGCAACCTGGTCTAGTGGAAGGTGTCCCTGCCCATAGCAGGGGTGTTGAAATTGGATGATCTTTAAGAACCCTTCCAACCCAAACCATTCTGTGATTCTATGATTCTATGATAAAGAATACAGCTGTATACAAAAGTAGAAAACATAGAAAGATTTTTAGAAAAAACCTGAAAAACACAGTTTAATTGAAAAAAAAATCTAAAATAGATATTCTGTAGGAAGATGAGAAATGGATGAAAATAATGTTAAAACAAAGATCAATAATTAGAAATGAATTTTCAGTATGATTAAGGATGATCAGAAAACTATCACTGAAGTGATTTTTTTAATTTGGATGAGACAAATTGTTGATTATATGAATGTCCTGAGAAGAAGTGATTTTCAACACCTTATTGCTTCCTAAATATTTCAGTATTATTAAAATATCCTAATTTGACCCAATACACACACACAAAAATTAGCTTTCTTCGTATAAATGTTAGTTAATTATAGCTGGCTTGTCATTTATAAAGCTAAAATTGCAACACTTAGAAAATGTCAAAATGAAATATTTCAACTGATTGAAACTAATGGGGGGAGGGTGTTCAGTTTTTAATTTTATTTTTTAACTATTTAGCTCAGTTCTTAAAAAAGAGAACATTTCACTTCAGATAATGTTCTGGGAATATTGACATTTTCCTTCCAACTCTAAGTGTGATATTTCAGGGGAAAAATGATCCAAGTTCAATGCAGTTTTTGGCATAATGTGACAAAACATCAAGTAATCAATCATGAAAATATTAGTCACTGTCTATCAGGTCCGTTAGGAGGGTGTGTAGAACACTTTATACATTCCTCAGCATCTTGGTACCTGATTGGAAAAGGAAGTGAGGAAAAAGGAACACATTGTATGGAGATCAGAGACGAGCAGCTAGCATGATTTGATTGGTCAAGAAATTGATTCAAGAAGAAAGGTCACAAACACCTAAATATTCACATCTTGACTAACAATATGCATGGCTTGGCAGTAAATTAAAAAATGATAAATAGAAACACTTATTTATACAATGCCTAATTAACCTATGGGACACATTGTAACCAGCTGTAATTGAGGCTAAATGCCTAAAAGGGAAGGAAAAAAGAAAGAAACACAGGATTTGTTGAAGAATTGTTACACCACCAGCCACTGAAAACATATTAAAAGCAAAAGATGTAAGAACTGTAGAACTTCTTTATTTAAGATGTAACTCAACTATTGAGAAACATTTTTTGTAGGGGGGGGGAGGGGAATCACTTCTGGGTAGTTTATCTCATACAGGAACTTCTCTAAATATCTTATCCTGGCTAATGGCAGGAAAAGTGTGTTGGACTAAGTGAGTCCTTGGTAGGAAATGTGTCTGTTTCTTCACAACCAAAGAGGAAAGACATGACAATAGAGTATGAATAGACACTGTAATGAATGCAGTGATTGGGGAAAATGTTTTCTTTAAATCCATAAAGTAAAAATACAGGATGAATGTCAGTCAACAGGAGTTCCTTAAGTTTAGAAGTACCTTAGGCTTAGGTTGCAGTGAGCTACATAGTGTAACAGTGTGGAGGTGTGTAAAAGAGTCTAAACTTTTGCCTGTTTATTGCATCACTTACTTCCAGATATACAGAGACATGTTATTCCTCGTGGCATTAATAACCATGAGCCTCTTTTGAACATGTCTAAAATCCTAACCAGTTATTTCCTCAAAACACAGTTACCTTCCACTGATAAAAGCTTATCTTTCCACTTCCTTGTTGCTACACTGAGCTACAATGCAACTTGTGAATTGGGAAATGTCCCTTCCCACCTCTTCTTTATCTACTAGTTAAATAGGTTTGTTTGTCGCATGGTTTAGCCCAAGTCAGCAGCTAAGAACCACACGGCTCACATCCTCTCCTCTCCCAGTGGGATGGGGAGAGAATAAGAGGAAAAAGATAAGAGAACCCATGGATTGCAGTAAGAACAGCTTATTAATTGAAAATATATGAAATAAAATGATACTACTACCACTACTATGTATTAAAAATAATACTATTAATAATGATAATATTTAATGAAGAAAAGAAAAAAGTGGAAATAAATTAACAAAAAATATACAACTGCTCACCACCAGCCAACTGATGCCCAAACAGTCCCTGAGTAGTGATTGCCTCTCCTGGCTATCTCTCCCAACTCAAATATGAAGCATGACATTTGATGGCATGAAATGTCCCTTTGGTCACTTTGGTCTCTGTTTGGGCTGTGTCTCCTCCAAGCTTATTGCAAAGAACAACCTAGGAGGTCAGGGGCAGTATGAGAAACTGTAAAAAGTCCTTAGTTTAGTATAAACATTGCTTGACAACAACTGAAAACTTCAGTATGTTGTCATCCTTCTTCTCAGCACAAATTCAAAACATAGCGTTATACTAGCTACTATGAAAAAAATTAATCTATTCCACCCAAAGCCAGAACCATTTGCTTTTTTTTTTCTTTCTTTCTTTCTTTCCCCATATCTTTCTTTCTTCCCCCAGATCTTTTCTTTCTTTCCAGATCACCATCTTGGATTTGGAAAAATGAAGTTTCACTGAAGTTCACACCATTATTTCAGCTCAATTTAAGATTTGGCTTCTTGCTCCCACATATTGAGAGACTTGCTGTCTGTGTAGTTGTGCTGATTCTTAAACATACAGAAGACTGTCCAAAAAAAAAGAAACAATAGGCATAAAATGCTAGAAGTAAGTTCAGTATTACATCTGTTTCCCCCACCAAAAATTGTTCTTTTCTTTAACTTCCTGTTTCTCATATCTCCATCTGGTATTTTCAAAACAAAAATATTTCCACAGATACAGGGTAGTATATATGCAGTGTGAAATGAATGCAAGTCTGAGACAAGCACCCTGCACAAATGCTCTTTGTTTGCAAAACTAATTAGCCACATGCGAAACATGTTGTATTCATGCTGGGAGGAGTTGGTAGGATTTTGGCCCAAAGGAACTGGAAAATATCAGACCTACTGTATCAATGCTTGAGTATTAATATACACGTGCACAAGGAATGTGTTTAGTGTTGTTGGTTCATCTTTTATATTTTCCTGATATTATTCACTCAATACACATAATACTTATGGAGAAAAAGACCCACTTAATAAATAGTTCCATTGAAAAGGGGGTGAAGGACAAATCTATTTATTAGCATAAGGGGTTTCTTGGAATACAAGTTAGTGTATATTCTTTCTTGAAAATAATTAGAAAATAGTATTTATTGCCTATATAGTTATTATTGGCCTAGTTATTTGGTGCTGTAATGAGTACTTAACCTAGTTGATTATCTGACTAGTAGTATTCATCTTATCACATCAGGATGTTTTCACATGTTTCTTTCCTTGCTCCTACAGATTATTCTACTCAAAATTAAAAACTCCTTTTTTAACTGTCAAAGCTTTCTATCTTGTATCTGTCAAGTTAATTCCTATTGCATCTTTACCTTGTTTTTGTGTACTTTTTCAACCAGATTTTGATTTTATAAATCTCATAATGCCTCCATTGAAGTTGAGAATTTTGGCCTTTATGTAGTACATTGATTTCACATTGATAGATCTTGAGATTCTGAAAAAAACTAATGACTGTCCCTACTGTGATAGGGGTATGTAGAAAAAATGTCTGGATTTATGCCTAAAATTTTCTATTAGTCTCTTTTCTTCTCTTGTAAATACTATTTTAATTATTTCCTTCAGTTTTGATTTTTCCCCTCCCTCAGGTTTTATTTATTATGTCATTATGCTTTTAGACTGATGTATTACACCATGTAGTACAAAATAAGTATAATTGAGTTACCATAGGGATAGTAGCAATAATGCTATAGTTGAAGTTGAATTGGCTGTTATACTATAAATATTTTAAGCGTGATTAATATCTTGGCCATTTCTAATCTCATTTGGAAGAAACTTGAAATGGAAGCTGAAAGTATAGCTGTAAATCTACAGAAAGGGAAAATACTCTAAATTTATAACCTTTTGTAAGACCTGACAGAGAAACTCCTGGCTAAGTTCTTGTTAGCTTTTCTTATTTCCTGAATTCTTTGGAGTTACAGAATATTCAGACTACACTTTTTTCTTGGCTTATGTCTTAGTATAAATAAGACCTCACAATCCTAACCTTCTCTAAAATTAAAGTAGTTTTTAAAATGAAAATATGGGACTTAAACGGTCTCCCTCTATGAAATAAAAAAGGAAAAATAAGAATTGCTACACTGTAGACATGAGAATAGTGAGGCTAAGTCTATGTAAAATACTTTAAAAACTAAGTAGAACATTTACAACCTCCCTTCATTGTCTGTAAAAGGAGCTTAAAACAACTAAGTTCTTAGTATATATAGGTCTCAAAGAAGGTAGATAAATCTATACCACTATATCATCACTGTCAGAGAGTTTGGTGGCTCATGATGAATACTTTCAAAAGAGAACTTCAGTGAGACCAGAAGTTGATCTAACTTCAGCCCAAAAAAGACCTTGAATAAGTGTGGTGAATTTTTATCCTGTTTAGCTTCTCCCTTCTTATCCCTCCTTTTAAACAACATGTGGATTTAGAGAAGGGAACAGTATAACTTTGGTTTAAAAAAAAAAACAAACACAGGTTTTTTTCTCAAGATGGTATATTAACATTGAAACTGGTCTTACCTTGTCATGAGTTTGTGTTCCCTGGTTTAATAAAAGGTTTTAGGGACCAAATACCTCACATGATTTTGAAAAGGATACACCTTTGGGACAATATATGTAAAAAAATTAGCATTTTTTGTCCTTCTATATTGAAAATTATTAATTATTTTTTATAACATTTTATATTTTCTTTAGGTACTAGTATCTACATCTTTCCATAGTGTTTTGCAAACATATACATGTACAAGCATGACAGTACATGAAAGGGGCTACCAGTAGTTGGTTCATGAAATATTGTCAAAATATAACACAATTTTATTATAACACACAACAGAAACATGAACAAAGTACAGTTCAATTTTGCTGAGCAAAAGACATTGTATAAAGGTTGTAAAATTAAAGATTTCCATCCCTCAGTCTCTCCTTCCATCTTGCTTTCAAATTAGGCAGCTTTCAGGACTTCAGACGTTCTTACTGTGATCATGACTCTTCATGGTCCATAGTAGTCATATCTGACCCTTCTCAAGCTTCTCTGCTCTCTGCATCAGCCTCTGCTTTCCTCACCACATTCAGCAGATGTCCTTATTTGCTCCCCCTGTTCTTTTATACTTGCTAACCAACATCCCTAGAACTTTCCCCTACTGCATATGCATCCATTAACTTGGGGAAGTAGAATTTTTCCCTCTTTCCTGATGGCCCTGCCTGATGGACTGTGCAGCAGCTATGAGAAGGAAATCACTTTTCCTCTCCACTTCCCATCCACTTCTATACAATATGTAACACATAGACAGAGCTAGAACTGATTCTCAAAAAATAGGCTATTTGTGACAAACTTGTGAACTTGTCTCAAATTCTACACATTACATAGCTTATCACTCTGCAAACAGAAATAAAGGGCTTTGTTTATAAAATTATTTTTTTTAAGTATGGGAGCACAAGTAATCTAATAAGACCACTTGACAGAAAAATAACTTCATAGCTTATTGTACTTGTGCTACATACTATATAGAAGTAGACAGGAATCACAGAGGAAGTGAACTTAAAGTCAGGTAAAATAGGAAATACGACAAAAAACTAACATTGAAAGAGGGTTAAAATGGTTAAAAGCAAAACCAAGATAAAATAGTTTTTGTGAACTAAAGTCTCTGAAGTGCTTATTAATTGGAAAAAAAAAAGCTTTTATGCAACTTAAAGTTGTATACTGTATATGCATCACCACAGGTATAGACATAGGTATATGCAGAAGCCAGTTATAACATTCACAACAAAGTTTGAAGCCTTCAGAGTTATAAAGCAAGGATTTTTTTCTCTTCCAATTGTGAGTAGTGTTTTAAAGATGTTATCAGTGAAAAATACAACCTTGAATATGTACTAAAGCTGAACAATAAAGAACAGACACATCATGAGCCTTGCAGTCATATACTCAGTAGCTCATGGTCATTTTCTCATCTTTCTTTAACTTTTTCTTCATCTTAGCAATATAAAAAAAAATATTGCAGTAGGTGCAGTCTCTCTTGATAATGTTCCTTTGCTCTTTACTGTTAAAAAGAGTTCCAAAGTACAATCTGAATGCTCTATCATTTCTAAGTGCAGGAATACCACTGTTCTCAGTGATGTCATTCTTCCCATTGAATCACTGTCTAACTCTCCGCAGAGCCTTGTAGTTATTGTTTTTCTTTTAGCTTTTAGGGGAATGATAGGAATGATTCATTAAAACTTTTTATCTCTGGTATAAATAACTTTATTTTTATGAAGAATTTTGTTTAATAAAATCTAATAAATTATTGGCTTTATCCAGAGGGACCTTGACAGGCTGGAGAGTTGGGCCTCAGCCAACAAGTTCAACAAGGCCACATACAACGTCCTACATATGGGTCAGGACAATCCCAAGCACAGGTACAGGCTGGGAGCAGAATGGATCTAGAGCAGCCCTGAAGAGAAGGATTTGGGGGTACTGGTGGATGAATAGCTGAACATGAGCTGGCAGTGTGTGCTGGCAGCCCAGAAAGTCAACCGTATCCTGGGTTGTATCAAGAGAAGTGTGGTCAGCAGGTTGAGGGAGGGGATTCTCCTTCTCTACTATGATCTCATAAGACCCCACATCATACTGCATCCAGCTGTGGGGCCCCCAGCATAAGAAGGATATGGACCAGTTGTCAGTCTAAAGGAGGCCAAAAAGATGATCAGAGGGATGGAGCACCTCTCCTATGAAGACAGGCTGATAGAACGAGGTTCGTTCATCTTGGAGAAGAGGAGGCTCCGGGGAAACCTTATAGAAGCTTTCCAGTACCTGAAGGTGGCCTACAGGGAAGATGGAGAGGAACTTTTTACAAGGGCCTGTAGTGACAGGACAAGGGGTAATGGGTTTAAATTGAAAGTGGATAGATTTAGATTGGATATCAGAAAAAAATTCTTCACGGGGAGGGTGGTGAAGCACTGGAACAGGTTGCCCAGAGAAGCTGTGGATGCCTCCTTTCGGGCTGTCTGCAGGCCAGGCTGGATGAGGCTTTTGAGTAACTTGACCTAGTGGAAGGTCTCCAGGCCCATCCATGGCAGCGGTTTTGCAGTTGGATGATTTTGCAGATCATTTCCAACCCAAACCATTAAATGATCCTATGAATTTTATTTTTTTTTTTAATTAAGAAAAGAAGAAGTATCTTGTCAGAAGATCTACCAAAATCTGGTAAAGTAGAAAGCCTAACAAGGACCTTAGAAATCATATCATTTTGTCATATGCTTTTTACCATTTGTGATTCACCTATCAAAGTCTTTTTAAAAGAGCAAAGAAAATAAAGAAACAAAATACTTCAGAAAGAAGTCATGTTAGTCAGCCTAGTCAAGAGTAAGTTTTGATGAGGTCATTTCACAAATATTAAAAAAGACTAGTCAAGAAGAAAAAAAAATAAACAACCCAAAATACAGCAGTGTTTATATTTCTTGATATATTTAAGTATAACTGCATAGTCTTCTTTGTTTTTCAGTTCTTCCATCAAGTGGATTAAAAGAAAGAATGAGTTAAAAAAATAAAAAGTTAATCAGTAGGATACTGAGGATCCCCTTCACTCTTCTGACTGTTCAGATGGATTTGATGTAGATAAAGAGAGGTCGTAAGAGCAGTGATGATGTTTTGCTGCTTCTCACTTGGGCAGTTACAGTGTTAGTTTTGCCATAGTACAAACACGTATTGCAAACATGAGATACTGAGTGTGAAGAGCACTTATCCATATTTTTTTTCTGTCATTATTCAGATTCACACCAAAAGGAGCTTTGGAAACCTTTGTCCAAAGAACACCATGATGAGTAAGAATCAGTAGATGTACTTGAAATTTCAAAATCAGAAACAACTGTCATACTAAACTAAAATTCGGGTCATGAAGTGGGATCTGAATTGTAGACTACTCCAAAACTATTATCTAAGGAGCAACCATATCTAGAGCAAAAGGAGACCCTCAGTTATACTTAAATTCAATTGAAACACCAAAAACCTTTGAACCTTAAAGTAATACTGAAAAATCCTGAAAGAGAAAAAGGCTTAAAATGTTCTCCCTAACAAATATATTGATAGTCATTAAGCTGTTTTCTTGGCTATCATTCACACAGGTTAAAATATTTTTTATTTAAAAAAATATACATTCATCAGCTTACCTGGATCTAAACATTACATTATACTTTTTTAAAAGAAAAGTGAAAACATTTAGACATTTCTACATTTATAATTTCTAGCAATTCTACCTAGAAGTCAGCTTGACTTTTTCCTGACAAGTGATAACTGTTTAAATATTTGAGAGTATAGAAACATTTCAGAATTCTGTTTTAAAAAGTATAATATCTTATGTTTGTTTTGATTGTCCAGAAATATTTGGAGTTTGGAAAAGGAAGTGTAAATGTACAGTATTGACAAAATCAGTCTGATTGCAGTGTGATAAAAACTACATAGAGAAAATTTGGACTAATCAACATCAGTGTATACAGAATAGAAAAGAATTTGACTTACAGACTGTTATGAAAAAGAAGATTTCTGTAAGACAGAGTTCCAGTTCCTGGCCTGCAAAACAAATTATTAATTTACATATCCACGTGGCACCAAATTGGACTGTCTCATTGTAGAGTCAATTGCAGATCACTGTTTAAGCAATAAGAATTAAATCATTACCTTCAGAGTATTTTAACCATCTTTTAAATATATTTTAAAGTCTTTTAATATTTATTCCCACCACCACCACCACTTACAGCCATAAAAACTACCTAGTGCTCTGGTACCAGCATTATAGTACTTTAAAAAAAAATGTTGATTTCTGTACACTATAATCAGAGCCTCAAATATCTATGAAGAATAACATGGACAAGTAGATGCACAAGATAATTAATCTGTAAGTGCTTTCTTTTGTTATTGAGGTATATATAACTATAAAGTTGTGAATTTTTTAAATGTTGTAGTCAAACTTTCATTTTGTATGAGAAAATATTATTCTAAAAATTATAATTCTCATAAAACAAGTATGTGTCCATGGTGATTCAAAATTTCATAAGGATTTTAATCGTTGGAGTTGCATGTGCCAGGGTGCCTGGGTCCAATGGCTCTCTGGGGCATAAAGGCAGGGTCTAGCAACTGGGGTCCCTCCCACCACCCCATACAGGTGCATGGCAGTCAGGGGGTTGCCAGGAGCAGTCCCAGCCCTCAGTAGCAGGTAGCTGCCTCAGGATGGGGACAGGTTAAGACCTCGCTGGGATTGAGGCCTTCAGGTGGGGTCAGGATCAGGCCCCATGTGGGTGCCCAGGGTTTTGGTCTTTATCAGAGGCGCCATGGCCAGGTGCACACATGGCTGTAATTCACCAGGAGCTGAACAGTAGAGTCTCACCCTCAATCAAGTCCCCCAGGAAGGGGGTTGGTCTTGGTTGAGGGCCACAGTCCTGCAGCACTGTCTGGGAGCCCCAGGCCTGGGTGAGCAAAGGAAGAGGTTCACCCTTGTCTGACCTATTTATGAGGTCAGCCAGATTACCAGGAGGGGAGATGCTGTCAGAGCCCTGACACCAAGTGTAGCTGCCCAGGTAGTGTGAATAGGGTTGAGGTGCATTTGACACTGGCCTGAGTAACTCTCCAATGACTTTCTCTAGTCACATTAAACTATTTTCCCCTCAATATTTTTTTGCCAAGTTGAATATTAGATCTGATACAGCAATAGCTAAAGTTGCGGTTCATGCTGCTGGAACTGCCATCCTATCTCCACATACAACCTCCAGTCAGAAGCAGTGGCCTTTTAAGGTCTTGGCGGATTCAGAAATTTTGTCAAATTTTAGCAGCAGGACTTTAATAGCTGCTCACCCATGGCTATGTGTGCTGAGTTCACTTACTCATCCACACTACAAGCTTAAGGTCTCAACAAAAGTTTGTCCAAGGCTACATCTTAGCTCTCCTCCACTTAGAGGGGCCAAGTCTACAGCTTTGGAGGTAGAATTTTGTGTGCAATTATTGGTGTACTTGATTTCTTGTTCCTTGGATCCAGAGAAAGACAAGATGAAGATGTTATCTCAGGATGGTTGTCTTGACACCATGTAAAGCTTAAAAAGATCCCTAAAAAGCATAAGAAGGATCACTAAAAGAGCATGCCAAAAAAGGATATTATTACATGAAACACAGTCTCGATACACCATGGATAAGATAGAAGTATGCCCAAAATAATAGTATAATTAAAGGGAAATACTGACAGAGTAAATTCTGCACAGGGATAAAACATGGAGGAGAGCTAAACAGTTCCAAAATCCTCATTCAGACTTCTGGTTTCACATGAAGTCTGCAAGTCCCTTATCCTAATTGATTTAGCCATCTTTTCTCCATCTAAGAAGTACCTTTTTCTATGAAACAAACAAACAAACAAACAAACAAAAAACCACCTAAACCCCAAAAACCCAAAACACTGCCTACAAAACCCAAACCCAACTAGATATTCTCCTTTATTATAATACCTTAATCTATCTATTTATTTATTTATTTAATTCTGTTTTATCAAAGTACAACCTTCTAAACTATTCCTGAAAATGTTTATTTACCCTTAAGATCAGATGGCTATGATTATTTATTTAACTCTTAGCTCATATTTTCTACAGCCTTTTTTTTTAATTTCTAAATAATATTCGACATTCTAAGTGCGTTTTTGAACAACAGCCTTCATTAATTATTCTTTACATTCATTATATTTCAAAGTAAATCCCCTTTGCTTCTGCAGGTTGCTGTGTTTCTGTCTACCATCTGTTTTGTATTGAGGTGTATCAGTTATATTAGCAGATAAAAATCTCAGCTTAAAAATGGGTTCAGTGTTCCAAGGTCAACTTTAAATTCAATACCCATGAATCTTTTTCTTAGATAACTGAACAGTTTGAGATCAGCAGACAACATGAGAATCTTTTTTGTGTGCATGTGTTCGTTGCACAGTAAGTAGTTCTTAAGGAAGGATTACAAGAACGGGAGATACACTTTGATGGTTTGCTCAAATATTGGAAACCGCTAGATGCAAAAATCACGAAGAGCAACTGGGCACAAGGCCTCAACCTCGTCAAAACTGATCACTCTACAACTACCTGAAAGGAGGTTGTAGGGAGACAGGTGCTGGTCTGTTCTCCTGGGTAACTGGTGATAAGACAAGAGGAAATGACTGCAAGTTGCATCAGGGGAGGTTTAGATGACATATTAGGAAGATCTTCTTTACTGAAAGAGTGGCCAGGCACTGGAAAAGGCTGCCCAGGGAAGTGGTGGAGCCACCATCCCTGGAGGTGTTCAAGGAACTTGGGGACATGATGCTTGAGGACATGGTCTAGTGGGTACAGCAGTGTTGGGCTGAGGGTTGGACTAGATGATCTTGCGGGTCCTTTCCAACCTTAGTGATTCTGTGATAATCTTTAATTTGCATATATAATTATGCACATGATGAAGTGTCAGAAATTAATACCCATTTATAAAGCCATAAATTTAAAAAGTTTGATTAAAAATATTTTTCAAGTGCCAAAGTTGAATGAATAGGGCTACCGCAGGGTATATGTTGACCTTTATTTTGGTTACAACTGTCAGAAATACTGAATGAATTTGTATGCCTTGAGTCAGAACTGCTCTAATTTTGCCTATAGGAAGATAATACTAGTTTAATCTGTTCATAGCACACAAAATACTGCATTCAGAGCTTTAGGGAAAGTTTTACCACAGACCTGTACTATGATTTATGGTAAGCTAAAAACCTTTATAATCCATTAGAATGCTCCTAGTATTGTGAAATATTTTTGAAGGTTCATTTGGAAAATTTTCAGTGAGGATTCAGCCCTTTGCTAATTTCTTTGTTAGTGTATTTATTAAGCATGTGATTCTTGTAGTGTCAATGGTCCAATGGGAGCTTTGCCTGGATAAAGCTTGTTGGTTCAAATCATACTGAAGTGTAAATTCACACATTTAAACAAAAATAGATGCACTGCATTAACTACAAAATACAGATGCTATATCAAGGGTAAGGAACATTTAAGGTTACAGGTATTTTTTACATTTTAAACCCAGATTATTTTTTTTTCTCATATACACAATTCTATTAATAATATTTGTGCATTTAAGTTAAAGGGAATCCTAAATATTAAAAAAAAAAAATCAATAAATCTTCTGAAGCATGCCTGCACTCTTAAAGTCCAGAGGGTAATGACTTCTGTAGTAACATTATTTATTTTAACATTCTGAAAAATGTAATAGGTATAACTGAATGAGATATGAGTAGAGAGGCTTCTAAAGTAAGTGTTCACTAAATTAATTATTACATTGAACTCAGAATTTCATTTGCATTAGAAGATTAAAGTACAAAGCATTATTCCAGTGAAATACTTGACCAGAATAGCACAATAATGGATGAATGGATGGATAGGTGGATAAATGGATAAAGAGAGACAGAGATGTAGATATGTTAGATAAAAATTCCAATGTAGATTAATGTACAGCTGTCATATAAAATAGATATTGTAATATTTATAAATCAGCATTAAACAATAAATGTATTTTACTAAATACACTTTTTATTTCAAAATCAAAAATAAATTAAACGGATCCTGAAACTCTTCCATCAAAATTTGGTTTGCTGCTCAAAATTTCAACACAGTAGAAACTTAATGCCAAACAACCTCTAATGTTTTGGTTTGGTGTAACTGATAAGGCATTTTAGCAAATTCCTTTTCATGCCTACGTGATGTTCCAAAATGTATGTCAAATAATTTTCTAATAACTTTAAAGTTATTAATAGAATTTCTCAAACTCCTACTCCATCCTTTCAACATCAAAATATTTCTTTAATTAATTCCTGGTCATTTGTGTTCCCGTGATACTTCAATTTCTTCCTCATCCCCTTTACTTCCAGGGATTGGATCATACAAACTTCCACCTCAGAATGATTCTTTCAATCTATGTCTATTATAAGACTCTCTTGAATCTTAAAATTAAATAACACAAAAGCATTTTTTTTTTCCATGTGACAAGTAAATGAGTATGAATTTTCTTCTTCCTCTTTGCATTCTTTTAAGCTTTCAACTCAGCTTCAGGAACAAACTGATTTTCTACAATACATTAATATTGCAAAAAAATAGCTACGCAGTGAACTAATTGTTATTCTGATAGATAGGTACTTGAGAAATCAGGATATTAATGGGTGCAATTACTTACAAAAAGCATCTTTCAGTAGCAGTCTTTCTTTAAACATTTTCTTTAAACAGCTGTGGAGCCCTCAATATCAGAAGGATATTGACCACTTGGAGCGAGTCTAGAGGAGGCCACAAAGATGATCAGAGGGCTGGAGCACCTCTCCTATGACGAAAGGCTGCGAGAACTGGGCTTGTTCAGCCTGGAGAAGAGGAGGCTGCGAGGAGACCTCATTGCAGCTTTCCAGTATCTGAAGGGGGCCTACAAGGGTACTGGGAGAGGACTTTTTACAAGAGCCTGTAGTGATAGGACAAGGGGTAATGGGTATAAATTGAAATCAGGGAGGTTTAGATTAGATGTCAGGAAGAAATTCTTCACAGAGAGGGTGGTGAGGCACTGGAACAGGTTGCCCAGAGAAGCTGTGGATGCCCCATCCCTGGATGTCTTCAAGGCCAGGCTGGATGTGGCTTTGAGCAACCTGGTTTAGTGGAAGGTGTCCCTGCCCATGGCAGGGGGGTTGGAACTAGATGATCTTTAAAGTCCCTTCCAACCCTAACCATTCTATGATTCTATGATTCTATGATTGTCAATTATCATAAAAGAGGCATATCTGAACTGAAATCCTGTACTTCCTTTCACACAAGCTAGATAATCATCTTGCAGTAACAGTTTCTCTTACAGGCTTCAGACACAACAATTCAATCTCAGCGGGTTCTTCCTTGATTCACAAACCAATCAGAAGCAACCAGATTTTTTTTTTTTTTTTTTTATAAGGTGTCACACTGTTGAAACACCTCTAGTTCTTACACAAAATTCAGGTAGCTGTTATCTTACTAATGGCAATTCCAGTTGAGTTGAGGAATGCTGACTCATGTTCAAAATTATTTTCATGAAAAAGTTAGTTATGTGAAGAAAATCATACCTGTCAGAATACTAAACACATAGTATCTACGTCACACAGGATTTTTCCTTTTATATTCTGTGAATATATATTTATACATCCATGTTAGAGGGAAAGTTTTATTGTTATTATTAACATAACTAAATAATGTCCTTTTCTCTACCTATGTGTATTTGAGTCTCCTACTTTTCAGTTCAGTAGACAGATGTCTGTATTGCAGTTCTCTAAACCAAGGTCTCAGTCTTCAAACAACTAAGACAGTAATAAGAGTAATGGTGAAGAAGTGTTAACCATTCTGCTATATGGAACAATAAGTAATTATCTTGAATTAGAGTTTGAAAGTATTTGTATTAGAAAAAATAATTAAAAGTATTAGATAATAGGAAATATGTTCTCACTGTAAAATTAATTATGCACTCATAAAGAACATGTACAGTGATGGAATCAAAGCTTCATTAGATCTTTATATAAACAATTTAGACTAGCATTCATCAAGAATAATCTAGGTCTACCAATCTTACAATTTGTGTGCTAGACTAAATAACTCACGAGATCTTTTTGAGCCTTCTGTTTTCCTGATTCCAGAGTTTCATCAATTTTTCACTTTAAAAGAAAATATTTGGTAGGAAGAATGAAGAATGTTAATTTCAATCTGAAAAGGAACTTTTTATTATTTGTAATACATTTTAAAACAGCCACCAACAGTCAAAATTAATCATAAGCATTATCTTATTCTCCAATTTGAAATGGATTTACTTAGAGAGAATATTTAATAATGTGTACTGTTCCTAGAGCAATCTGAAATACAGACAATTATCCTTTTCCCAGGTGAGCACTCTGTACAATTACTGGGAGAGACAGCTTCTTCCTACTCTTTCTCTGTCTTTCACAAATTCTTTCCTACATATTGTGCTATTACTTTATCCGTCTGGGGAAATATGGTATCCTCTTCCCCATTTTACAATCCAGTCAGTCTCCAGTCTGCTACTTTCTTTGAAACTTCTAAGGAACAGGAAGGCACTATATTTTAATTTCCCATATGTGTAAGAGTGCTTTAGTTGCTTATGACACTGCCTCCTTATTCATCTGTGTTTTAACACAAACAAAACCTTTCGTAGCATGTTGTGAAACTTATTCTTTCTTTTTTAAACTATTTTCTATTTTTTCTTCCAGTTATACTCTAAGAAAGTCTGCTTATAGAATTCAGGAAGAAAAATATTTGCATATTAAGAAAGCATCTAGAGAGATTTATGCTGGAGTAAAACAAAATTGGTTGGTTTCACATGTTCCACTCACGGATATTGACCTCAGATGGCAAGCACAGAGATGGAACATGTCTGTTCCAAATGGCTAAGCTATAAAGGTATTCAAAATTATGCCTGAAGACCAAACAACTTCACACACCTCCTGCATGCCACATCACATGCTTATACACAGCTTTACTTTAAACATTTTGTGGGTTTCAGTATGTTGCAGGATGAGCAGTGTCAATGATGTCATTCTGCATCTAGCCCCCATGGTTGTTCCAGATGAGAAGCATGATACAAGGTCATAGCCAAGGATTCAGGTCTGCCTCTCAAGAAGAATTCCTCCAGAAGATTTCTGATTCAGAGGATAAATATATTAGAACCGCAGTGACATTCACATAATACTTAGATTTCCAAAGAGGTTTTTCAACATATTCTTTTACTAGTCTTATGAAAACAGATGTTTTTCTTCCTGTCACAGGAAACTCCCCGTCAGAAGATAAATAAAAAAAAAAATTTCCTATCACTTTATTTCTGATATCTCAATTTTTATGACAGGTAGAAAGAAATCATGAACCCTTAATATATATGGTTTTTTCTACAATGATACCAAGTTTATCATAAGAGATTTAGGCTTTATGTAAATATTAGAAAAAGCATTATTTGAATAAAACCAGTAAATTCTACAATCTGACCTTTGTATAAAATTGTATAAAGAGTTTAATTATTTGCCAAGGACATGAGCGGCACTCTATTTTTCAATATTCTGTATGAAAGGTTATTTATATTGTGTTTCACCTATGAAAAAGTCCAAACTGCCTGTTAGATTTTACCTTGTGTGTGCCTGAAAAATATTATTATATTGTATAACAGTATTTCAATATAATATTGGAAATACTTATTGTAACATAGAAAAATTAATTTCACCAGCATTAACTATCAGAAACTTTGAGGTCACACAGAATTATGCTTATAAAAAGTTCCTTCTTTTTTGAGATTTATTTACTTTTTGTATTCAAATGAAAACATTTCATAGAAGTGCTTCTTCGCCCTCACACTTGGTCTATTTTGGTGATTTTGGTCAAAATCTATTCTGAGCAAGTTTAAAAGCCTTCGGTATTTCATAACTTGGAAAATAGATCTGTTCTAGAGTAAAAAAAAAAAAAGGTAAATATTTTGAGGAAAAGATATATTTTATTTTTGCATTCACTGAATTATCTTTTTCTATCAAGTAGTCAAATTGAAGTAAACCAGAAAGTAAACATATAAGCTGAGTAGTAAACATCTTCTTTACAGGATGATTTGAATCTACATCAAAACTCAAATTACATCTGTCAGTGATAGCTGTTTAGTACTCTAAATAGATTGTAGCTTAAAGATGTGCCCACAACTGTAAACGTGGTTTTGTAAATGCCAATCTGGTGGAGTAGGAGAATTTGACATTGCAACAAGTTTGGAACTGAAGACCTGTTTCAGTTCTATTAACAGACTTTTATGCACATCCCAAGCACATATCTTGCTTCTAACAGTCACAATATCAATAAAAATAACGATGTAATTTGAGTTCCTAAATCATGTATTGTACTATAAAACACACACAAAAAATACAATGATGTTTGCATTCATTGAAGCTATAGTGCCAAAGAATTTGTAGTTTCAAAAGTGATCCTGTATTCAAGGTAAATGTGAAATTTTTGAAACAAAAATTAATGTTTATTAAACCTGTCATGAAATAGTATTTCCTCAACTCATGCAGAGATATCAGCATGTCTCCTCTGACCACTCTTTCTGACAACTTTCTTTTTAAAGATAACAAGACCTTTGTTTGCCCTTCATGTTCATTTTTCAGAGAAGCTCATCCAGTTGCAAATATGCTATTCTGTAAATGTCATTCTTTAGTTATCAGACTCAATACCCAGCATGTCACTGACAGCATCAGCCATCATAGTGCAATTTACTACACCCAGAACCGCACAGTTTGTAGTCATTAACAGGGAAAATAAAAAACCAAAACACCACAAAATAACCCGCACCAAAACCCACACTACCAACAAAACCACATACTGAACCAGACAAATCAAATACAGATGGCTGGTCAACCGTGCAATCAAAAGTCATGAGCATGGCAGACTTTGGTGTTTACCCTTCACTTCTGCCCACTCGTTGAATTTAAGGCTGGTTATTAACAAAGTAGTTGATAAAAGGTGTTTGATCTGAAAACCATTATACTAGCGCATCAATATGTTCCTTCCAGAATAATTCAAAACATCATGTTGAAATAATGTACTGTCAGGAATTAGCCATTTTGCAACGGAATTTATTCTGGGTACTTTCTCTTACTGTACATAGACAACATATGATCCAAATATTTGGCAGGTAGAAATAAATCTTATGAATTATTAATGAATGGCTTGAATCTATGAACCATTTATTATCTGCTTGGTACAACTCTATTTGAGTAGAAATTGTAATATTTTTTTATTTCTGAGTAAGGCATTAAATGAAGTTCTATCACTAAAAGTAGGGGCTTGGTTGCCCAGCCATTTTTGGTTGTCTATGTGCAAGCTTTGTATCTATAATAAAGAATATTCCATCACTGTCTCAATTTTTTAAGATAAAGTAATTTCTTTTATTTACCTTTCATGGGTTCTGGGATTCCTTTACCCCTAAGATTATCACTTCATTGACATAGTATTTTGTTCTTTAAATCTGTGAAATTTCATAGAGAAATAACACTGAAAATTAAAAAGAAAAATATGGGGATGAGATTTTGTATGTAATTTTTATTTATGTCTATATTTTAAGCAGCTTCCATTGGACACTAGTCTCACCTGAACAGATGATTGACACATGTAACATAAAGGTATTAAAGAGGTGTATTAAGTTATCTCCCAGTTCCAAAATTTCTTGTATAAACAGTACTTGTAGATGCCATATTTACAATTATAAATATTAGTGTTTCAGTTTAGAATGTAGTTATTTTCTTACCAGAAATCCAGCATTACGTATTATCCATCTGTGGAACTGCATGTACTTTATTGACAATAAGTCAGAGTTGACATTACCATTGTCCCCAGTGACAAAACATTATTAAAAATAATGTCAGTAAAGCCCTCACTCTCTGTTACACTATAACCGATGGCCTCACTCTAGCAAACCTCTTAAGTGTGTATATAATTTTATCTATATACATTGTAGTCATGCCTTTGTTAGTGTCAATGACGTCTCTTGATGAGTTCAAAGAGTGTCTGAGACTCTATATGCATTTCAAGTAGATGAATCCTATTACTCAGATGACTTAAAGTAGGGAAAAGTTTCTGCATTTTTGTAGAACCATTTTTAGAGACCACAGTATTATAGTAGTAATCTGGCTAAACATAGCTTAACTGTCTTCAGAAAGCTGAAGCCACAGAAGATAAAATGAGAGTTTTCCAGAAGAAACTAAATCCTCAAAGCTATCAGATATCAAAAAATAGGACCAAAAAATGCCTCAGTCCTTATACAAGGTCTTTTTTATCACATTAAATGGGAGAACTTGTTTGGTTGATGGCTTTATTTCTAAGGACTAGTTTAAAGGATCAGACACAAAGAAAGAAACAAACAGAAAAATAAGTTTCAATTGAAGTGAGGTTTCAGATAGTACTGGGGGAAAAAATGAGTATAGTTTTCCTTTGTGCTTTTTGGTTACCTTCTAATTTGAGAATAATAAAAGAACTCTTCAGTGTAATATAAAAAATATTCTAATACATTCACTTATGTAAGAAGAGTAGTAAATTTATAAAAGTCTATGATTAATAAAAATAATAATACAAAGATTATCATTCAACTAGGAAGTTGCCAACATTGCACTCTGAAGACAAAGTGATTTCTACCATCAGAAACAAGTCTTTTGATTGAAAAGAAAAAAAAAAAAGGAATAATGCAGTTCCTGCTTTCAGAAATATCTTAAAATCTTTTTGAAGACACATTTTTAAGGAGCTATGTTCTCATTTAGATTTATTTGGAAACCAACTCAACAAACAAGAATACTAGTTTGATCCAATATTTAAGTAGTGAAACAGTGAAATGGCTTGTAATTTTGTTATTTCAACACCTTTAAAAATTTATCTGATGCCCTAAACACAAGAACATTAAATTCATACTGAAATTGGTAATATCTGCAATTCTATATTAGTGGGAAGTTATTAAACCTTGGTTAGATAAGTGTAAAAGTGACCAAAGGGTGTACTGACAGATGAAATTCAAAAGTAGAATCATAAAGTTTACTTCTCACATGCCCTTCCCAAGCAAAATTCTGTCCATATTTTCTGATTGTTCTAAGGAAGATACTTTTCTACTAATATATGTGAATTTGCCTATATGTGAGTATCTATCATGTGGGTGCAATAGCTGAGGCTGTCTATGAAAGAAATTATAGTTCTTTTCCTTTTTCAATTCATAAGCTAATTCTGCTATGTAAAATCTCACTTTCAGTGACACAAATATGATATATACAGATTTTATCTACATTAAAATTTTATTCAGAATAGTGTGGGGTTTTTAGTGAATCCTCCAATAGTTTCTGCTTAAAGTATGCTTGCTTAGTCTACACAGTGTTTTTTGTGTAGGCAAACTTGATATCTTTAGGAAGAGAAAAACCTGAAAGTGCTCTATCAGATATAAACAAAATGCTCTGGAAACTGCAACAGTTCATGAGGGTCCAAAACAATGACTGGTCTTTCAATTAGTATCATAGTCTGTGTTACAGTGATAACAAAAGGTTCAAGAAAACATATTAAATCTAGTTTAATCCAATCAACATTTGTTTAAATCCACTCCTGTTGGGCCATATACTCATAATACAGCAATAACAGAGTCTTCCACTCACATAAACATGCAGACATGAATGTAATTTGTAAATAAGCGATTTTCAACTACTAGTTTGAAAATCCTTCTAGTTCATCCAAATCAGTATTACAGTTAAGAGCAGGAGAGTGCACTAAGATAGAAAAAAGAGCCAGAAGGAAACCAGCTAGTAGTATATTACTATCTATATCTTCACCAATTTGCAAGAAATTATTTTTTATTTTAATTTTTTTTCTTTTTCTTTTTTCTTTTTCTTTTTCTTTTTCTTTTTCTTTTTCTTTTTCTTTTTCTTTTTCTCTTTCTTTTTCTCTTTCTTTTTCTCTTTCTTTTTCTCTTTTTCTCTTTCTTTTTCTCTTTTTCCTTTTCTTTTTTTATTTTCATATTTTTATTCTTATATCATAAACCTCTTTACTCTTAATAAACTAGCGTAAGTAATCCTTTAAAGGACTTTTCATCATGTGGGAGCCTGTTCTCTGTTTCTGATGAACACATTCCACATCCTAGTTGTCCCCTTGAATATATTATAACAATGGAAATTTTAAAAGTTGAAACATCCCCATTTCAAGAAAAGTGTTTTCATCACTTACAAAAGTTAACTGAATTCTCTGTTGGCTTACTCTTCACAAAGTTCTTTTCTAGGTTATAAGAAACTCTGATTACCCAAGCCAAGATCTAAAGTGTCTTATTTCTGACTGAAAGGACAATACTCTTCATCTTTCAAGTTGCTTTTGACAACATTTAACATATATGTCTTTTGAGTCAATTTATTTCAAAGTATAGTAATTTTTCATGTCAGTAACAAGAAGGATGGAAACATTTAAAAATATTTATCTTTGCCAAGGTTTTGTAGCATCCAAATTAAAAGCATATATGGCCTAGATTCCGTGAATAAAAATTAAGATGAATGGTCATCCTATAAGATCTTGAGAGCCAAATCATCACAACTGTACCTAGAGTCTAGAGTTACTATGCCCACGTTCAGATGCTTTAATAAAGTGTTGAATATTGTGCATTTCATAAAGATATTAAATCAATTTAAGCCTAAGTACAGGAGGAGTCCAAGATTTAGGTTATTGAAACTCTTGTTCTGTTTTGAGAAGGACATTCCAAAACTGCATACCTGTACGTTGAAGTATGCCTTTCTGAAAGCTGTGTCAACCGAATGTATAATGTTTCTAGACAAATAATTTTTATTAACCATTAATGTTTCTTTATCTACATATTATCCTTTCCCTATTGTTTTGGATTTGAGAATGTTTTAGACTATAGACAGCACTGGAAGAACATTAAATAAATACAAACGGTACCTTATTTGCCTGATTATTCACAGCAAATTCCAATTCAATGAAACATTTATGTTTATACAGAATTACGGTTTAACCTTGTTTGGTAACCAAGCACCACCAAGCATCCTGGTGGAATGAGGGAGTGAATTAGAAGGACAAAAGTAAGAAAGCTCACGGGTTGAGATAAGAACAGTTTAATGAATGAAATAAAATAGAATAAAATAATAAATAGCAATAAAAATTATAATAATTTGTAATGAAAAGAAAAACAACAAAAAGAAAGAGGGAAAAACCCTGCAAACAACCAGGAAAAACAAGTGTTGCAGCTGTTCACCACCCATTGACTGACACCCAGCCAGTAACTGAGCTGCAACTGCTGAATGAAAAGAAAAACAACAAAAAGAAAGAGGGAAAAACCCTGCAAACAACCAGGAAAAACAAGTGTTGCAGCTGTTCACCACCCATTGACTGACACCCAGCCAGTAACTGAGCTGCAACTGCTGCTCCCTGGCCAC
>NW_010253140.1:0-3315 GCF_000690775.1 Eurypyga helias | reverse complement strand
CTGCTATGCTCCCTCCCAGGTTCTTGTGCACCTCATGGGAAGGTAGAGCATGGGAAGCTGAAAAGTCCTTGCTTTACTGCTTACCAACAACCAAAACATCAGTGTGTTAGCAAATTATTTTCATGCAAAATCCAAAACACAGCACTATACCAGCTACTAGGAGGAAAATTAACTCTATCTCAGCTGAAACCAGGACAACCAGCAACACCTGAATTAGGCCATAATATGATAAATAAATTCTAAATGTTATGGATTTCTTATGTGAGTCTGTCATTTTTGTCTATATAACATGTGGAACACATTTACATGGAATATCCCTAATAGCACATAAATTAATTTAAATATAGTTACATGTGTTTATGAATGGATTTACATAAAAATGCATATCTACAAGCAGAGAAACATTTCCTCTTTAATAAAGATATTTGATTAATTACTTTATCTTTTATAGAAACATTTTTCTTACTTCAATGTTGCAAAACCCTTAAGAAAAGCTTGCATTTTATGGAACTTTTTGTATTTTAAAGGAGTTACTGGTATCATGGCGTAGATTGAATTTGCAATAATTATAACAAAGAAAAGTTTTTTGTTTTCCTATTTGTTTTTAATTGCAAAGGTATTTAATACTTATGAGATATTTGTTTTAAAAGTGCAAATGAATAACATGTCATTTCCATCATTATTAATGGAAGAGTGTTCATTAGACTAATAATACTTCTCTGTATGAAAATAAAGAGTTCAAGAATGTAGAAAAAGTTTTGTAGCTATCTCTCATGGTTTAATCCTAGCCAGCAACTAAATACCACACAGCTGCTCACTCCCTTTCCTTCCCTCCTCCAATGGAGGAGAAGAATCAGAGGAAAAGACAAGAAAACTTGCTGGTTGAGATAAGAACAATTTAATAATTGAATGTAAAGTAATAACATATTGATGTTAATAATACTAAAAATACCAATAATACTAACAGTACTACTACTAATAGTATTACATAGTTTTTTCATTATGTAATGAAAATAATGGAAAATAAACCAAATTATACAACTGCTCACCAACCACTGACAGATACCCACACAGGTCCCAAGAAGTGAGGGCCAGAGATGGAGAGCTTGAGAACCAGACCAAGAAAGAGATTGCACCCAAGCTAGAGCAAGCCTCAACAAGAGAGAAAACAAGACAGTGACCGAGAGAGCCAACGTGACTCCCTGACCACTTCCAGCTTACATACTGTTCATGGTGTTTTATGGAATGAAAAAATATTTCAGTCAGTTTGGGTCTATAGTCATGACTGTGTCCCAGCTTTACAAAAAGCTGGAAACACAGGTTCAGCACCAGAAACTGAAAAAGTCCTTGACTTGGTACAAACACTCCTCAGCAACAACTAAAACCACCAGTGTTGTCAATACTCAGTGCAAAGCCAAAACATAGCCATGCACAAATCCAAACCATAACCTCATACTAGCTACTGTGAAGAAAGTTAACTTTGTCCTAACTAAAACCAGAACACTATCCCAGGCTTGAGGTAAACAAGCCTGCAAAACCTAATAATGTATGAAAAATATATCCAAAAGTTAAAAACAAAACAAAAGACAATAAACGAACAAAAACATGAGAGTTTTCAAGGTGATTCAATTACACAGAGAAACCATGATTCTGGTGTCACAGGATTAGAATTGGAGAGGAAGATAAGACTTGCTTAATGTGAGTATGACGATTGACAGCAGAACCATTTATTTTCAGTAGCTTGGGAAATTAAAAACTTACCTGCGATCGACTCAGTAAATTGTTGTTTTTATTAAATTATTTTTCCTGAATATAACGAAATTAATATTGGCATCAGCAGTTTATGTTTGCCGCCGTTATCTAATCACCACAGGATATATAGTTCCCCAACCTCCCATACAAATTTGAATATATGAAAACTCAAGTGAAAATGCTGAATACTCTTAAGTAAAAAGGCTTATATATAACATATGTAAACACATATATGTGATACATGTATTTTTATTTACCAAAGCACACATATATGCACACTCACATGCATACACCTTATATGAATTTTGCTTTGTATTGAACAGTTGGAGAGCCATTTTGTTGTTAAATGCAGCTGTACGGACAAAGTGTGTAACCCAAATGTAATTTTTTCCAACTGTTTCTAATACTTTTGGTGCTACAGTGTGTCGGTAAACTTTCTGGGTCTTATTCATAATTGCTTCATGCAAATGCAACCTGATGATATATCAGAGGATGCCATTTGGGAATTACTGTACACATAAATTTTTGACTGTATTCTACACATTACTTTCCTATTACATCTGACAAACATAAATATGTATATTTTTATAATTTATATTCACCTCCTTCCCTTGTGAAGTGTTTTTTCAGTTCCTGAAGAAAAGCAGGATATCTTAGACTTTCAGCCCTCCCTGGAAGCTAAGTGAACAAATGAACATCTTTCTACAGATGCCATGGTTCTAATGAAGAAGGGTTTTTAGCACTGACAGTTGTTTCCACCTTTCTATGAACTGCTCCTGAAAGTTTTTTCTTGGAAAATCCTAAGTATTGGAAGAGTGGGGGGAAAGATATTAAGAGAATGTACTATTATTTAAAGTCTTGTGCACTATGGATAAAGTCTTTATTACACTGGAGACAGTATAAAATACCCAAGGTCAGCAGCAGGCTCTAAATTTATGAGACTTCCAAAACCTCAGAACACAAGTTTTGAGAACACTTACTTTAAAGGAACATGTTAAACTAGAGAAAAATTAGTGCTTTATGTTTCCAGTTAAATTTTACTCTTAGTAGGAAATATTTTCCTGTAAGTTTTTTTTTACCACTAGTATCCTATGGTCTTTTCTTTTGCACCACCATATTTTTGGAAAATATGGAAAACCAGGAAAAAATATGAAGGAAAATAAATAATCTAATGTGTAAAGAAAGACAGAAGACCTTTGGAGAAAGGACACCAAAACAGGCAGTTCATGTCAGAGTATAAGAATCATCCATTTTACAGACAGCTGCAGGATTAGTGTAGCTATAAATGATAACAGGGACAAAGCCCATCATTTAATACAATATAAAGTTGCCTTATATTGTGTATTATGTTAAGAATATGTTCCCTTTTTAAAAATGATAGTTGAGAGAGATAAAAATAACAGTCAAACCACTTCCCATTGTACTTCACAGTGCCTGAACATCAAGCCAGCAAGTAATGCCCAGAATTCCCACATAAAAGGATGTAGTCAGAAAGGGAAATTCCGTGATGCAGCTCTGCAGATAGCTCCCAAAAGCACACATAGAATTATAGAATCATAGAAT
>NW_010253139.1:0-528 GCF_000690775.1 Eurypyga helias | reverse complement strand
GTCAGAGCACATGCGTGACCCACGTCACAACACACGTGTGTTCCACGTCACAGCACATGCATGACCCACATCACAGTCCATGCGTCTCCCACGTCACAGCACACGCGTGACCCACGTCACAGCACACGCATGTCCCATCTCACAGCACTCGCACGTCCATGTGTGCCCCATCTCACATCACACGCGTGACCCCCGTCAGAGCACACGCGTGACCCACATCACAACACACGTGTGTTCCACGTCACAGCACACACATGACCCCCGTCAGAGCACACGCGTGACCCACATCACAACACACGTGTGTTCCACGTCACAGCACACACATGACCCCCGTCAGAGCACACGCGTGACCCACATCACAGCACACATGTGTCCCATGTCAGAGCACACACGTGACCCACATGTCACACGCATGTCCCATGTCAGAGCACACGTGTCCCACATCACAGCACATGCGTGACCAACATCACAGCACACACGTGTCCCACGTCACAGCACACACATGACCCCCGTCAGAGCACACGCGTG
>NW_010253138.1:448-5519 GCF_000690775.1 Eurypyga helias | reverse complement strand
GCCCGGGGCGAAGAGCCACGGAGGTTCGCCGTTTGGCGGATGCGTCTGGCTAGGGGGGCTTGCAGGACCACCCCAGGGTACTGCGGGTTTGGTAAGTGGTCAGGCTGCTGCAGTCACGCATTCGGTAAGAGAATGCATTTCTCTTTCTCAGAACGTCTTTAAACCGCCTGTGTTAATCTGCTTTTGAACGGAGAATGAAATTAAATGTCACTTAAATCAAAGCTTGTTCTCTGGGTAAAAAGAAAAAATCATGCAAGGTGTGTAGAATACGGGAGGGAAATGTCCAGTGTGTTCTGTAATTAAAAGCTTAAAAATCCCTGAAATTAAAAAGTGTAGGTAGTTTATGACTAGAAGTGGTTGTTTTGGCCCTACAAGATATCCTGGCATTACAGATCAGTTTTATGGATTACACTGAAAAAAGAAAACAAGCTTTTCTGTCTTTCAGTTTCTAAACTGTTTTTTTGTCTGTGCCTAGACTAGATATGGATAGATATGGCTAATGTGAATAAGTGATTTCTTCAAATATTTTTTGGTAGCTAACTTAAAAATTTGAGTCAGTTGGTTCAGTAGGTCAACTACTCCCATTCCAATTCTTTTTTTATTCTCCGTGGCTTGAGTTTCCTTAAAATTTCAGTGACCAAGCCTATTCTAAATATAATTGGTTGTGTATTTCAGTATTTTAGCCAGACCTTAGCATATATGGATGCCTTTCAAATTACTCCTAAAATATTTTTATAAATAAAACTGCCTATTGTGAGTTTGCCTGTCGTGCATTTTAAACATGTATTTTCATTCAAAACTAATTTTTCCAGTAATGTTAAGTCTTGCCCAAAGGCCAGCTCAGAAATCCTTGCGCAATTAGGGTGCTTGTTTTGTTTACATCGGGGGAAACAGAGATGCATTTGGCTGTCAGGTTCCATGAAACTTTGGAGCATATATCTATTCTGCTGTGCACTTGTAATTCTACTTGAAATTTGACAGAAGGTTCAAAACCTGTTGGTAGGAAAAAGTCTGCATAGAGTTATGTATGCTATTGCATATATGTTTTTACTCCTGTTAAAAACTAAATCTAGGATTTCCAAACAAGTTTGTCTTCAAGTCCATTTGTTTGCCCTCTACAGACTTGAGCATCTCCTTGGGGTGTTTTCCTTGTTCTCCCATTGGCGCTAGCAAGCATCATGAGGTTTCTAAGTGGTTTTACCTTATCTTTTGATGCCTCCGAAGAAATGTACCCACAAGGCCAAGAAGGCAGAGCTGGTATTCCTTGAGAGGCCCCGAGAGGGACCCATCCATTGGTATGAAACTCCGCTACCTCCGGCTGAGAACCCAACACGTGTTCCTACAAAACCCGTAGACCACAACATCTCTGCTGCCTGGGTTGGTATAGATTTTTTTTTTTCCCCCCACTGCATCCCACAGCAACAGCTTTCAAGTTTCTTCCCTGTGTCTGAACAGAAAGCTCTCTCTTCTGGACACCGACAATTAGTAGCACAGACCCGAATTCACTGTAGCTGCCTCAAGTACAAACAAGTGCTTTTGCCTTGCTTTACATTCTAACTGCAAGAACTAAGGTTTGGGATGTTTGAAGGCATAAAACGGTGTGCAGTGTGTACTGATTAATATGACTGTCTTCTGAAAAACTAATTCTCATCAGGAAAATGCTGTTTTCTATGGTAACTGAAAGCCCTGCACATAGTAAACATTAGAGGGGTTGTTTTTTATTGGCTTGCTGCTTGAAATAACTGCTGAACTCTAAATGTTACACATTTTGTTTAAATCTGACACTGCTAAATTTAGAGAACGTAGGCTTTCCCTTCAGGTTTATGTTTTCTAACCTGTCCTCTTTCGCATTCTGTGTGTTTTGAATAGTTCCTTGCCATATCACTATACTGATAGGCTCCTTTTCTGGCCTGAAAAAATATTCCATGGACTGTTTGCAGTGTCCTAAGATAATCCTTATACCATGTAACGCAAAGATATTTTTTTTTTAAGCAAACAAGTGCTGCAAAGACAGGCCATTCCTGTACAATAGTCATCACTTAGGGGAGCTCTGTTTAAGCATTACTGCTGCTTGACTCTGTTCTTCATGAAGCAGGCTCAGGAAGTGTGGTTTCAAACCTGCATGAAATATTCCTTTGTTCCTGGTTACTTGGAGTTATTTTCATAGAATCATAGTACTGTTCGGGTTGGAAGGGACCATAAGGATCATCTGGTTCCAACCCCCCTGCCATGGGTAGGGACACTTTCCACTAGACCAGGTTGCTCCAAGCCTCATCCAGCCTGGCCTTGAACACTTCCAGGGATGGGGCATCCACAGCTTCTCTGGGCAACCTGTTCCAGTGCTTCAACACCCTCTCCGGGAAGAATTTCTTCCTGATATCCAATCTAAACCTCCCCACTTTCAATTTAAACCCATTACCCCTTGTCCTGTCACTACAGGCCCTTGTAAAAAGTCCCCCCCAGCTTCCTTGTAGCCCCTTCAGGCACTGGAAGGTGCTATAAGGTCTCCCCGGAGCCTTCCCTTCTCCAGGCTGAACCCCCCAACTCTCCCAGCCTGTCCCATGGCAGAGGTGCTCCCGCCCTCGGAGCATCTTCGTGGCCTCCTCTGGACTCACTCCAACTGGTCGATATCCTTCTGATGTTGTAGGTTCCACAGCTGGACGCATGTTACAACTTTTTTCTCTTTATTTTATTTATTTTACACATCCTTGAGGCAGTTAGCTCTATGTCTTCTGAAACACTAAGTAAAATAACTGCTGTGAATAAACTTTTCTCTGGAGTGGAAATATCCACACTGGTACTTACCTCTTTGATTCCAAACATAAAATAATTCCAAAATTTGTTTAAAGATAACAGCCCTGAGGCTGTTAGATACTGTTCCATCTGAAAATTCTGGTAGGTTTGTAACTTCTTGAAGCGTCCTCTGCAGAGTTTCTCCCAACTTGTTTCAGTGGCAACTTATTTTCTGTTCTTTTCTTCTTGATGTTATCTAAGTTTTTCATACTTTCTTGACTACTAGGCTCCTGCATTGGTAAGGTCTGTTCTACATGTTCTGTGAAGCCACTCAAAGTCAGCAGTTCACCTCTGTTCTTCTAAGTATGTGATAGAAATAAAATTATCAGGGAATTGTTTAGCTCTTTTCCTGCACTAAGGCTTTTCAAACAGTTCTGTTTTACAACAGACAATTGCTATTGCACTTAGTTTTTTGAGGGACAATGTAGTAATTTAGGAATGCTGAAAGGCATTTGTAGTTATCGTAGCTAGAACCCAGTTTTGTGTGCTCTACGGTAAAGCAAATTGCCAGAAATGAAACCTGACTCTTTCTGTTGATACCCAGGATTAGAATTAGAAGGATTTCCAGGTTTTGAGTAAGAGTCCAGAATCTTTCCAAGAAAATATAGGTTGTTGAGCTTTGACCATCTCCAGAAAGCTGATTTTGGGAGTGGATTTTGGGCAATCTGTTACTCAGAAATACAGAGATTAACTGTGCTTTGAAGAAAAGATTTTGGGGGGAATATTGTGAAGTCATATTAACATATTTTAAGGGGATGGAGCTAAGTGGCAATCCTTTAAATAATTTTCTATTTGCACTCAGTTCAACTTCTACCTGTTCAGGGAGACTGAGGATGTAGTTCTTTGACTCTATTCAGAATTATGCTAAGACACAGAAAGAAACAGGATGCAGCTCTGAACTGTTTTAAACTTGCAGGGGTTACAGGAGTAGATATCAGTTAGACCTTTCTTTAAAACCCAAATTCAAGTTCTATTTAAGTTGCCAGAGAATAGCTCACTTGCACCCCAATTCTGGACAAGGCCTTGACTTTCCTAACCTGATCCTTGACTTTTCAGAGAATAATGGCAGAACATGATGTTGAAGTTCTGAGGTATCTCCTACTTAATGGCTTGGTTAGTGACAAATTTGGTTTGGTGCAGACCAGATTACCCACTTAACGAAGAAACTGAAAACAGAGGAGAGAGGTGCAGGAGTAGAGAGGTGCAGCCTCCAGTACCTGAAGGGCCTACAAGGATACTGGGAGGGGACTTTTTACAAGGGTCTGTAGTGACAGCACAAGGGGTAATGGATTTAAATTGAAAATGGGGAGGTTTAGATTAGATATCAGGAAGAAATTCTTCACGGAGAGGGTGGTGAGGCACTGGGACAGGTTGCCCAGAGAAGCTGTGGATGGCCCCATCCCTGGAAGTGTTCAAGGCCAGGCTGGATGAGGCTTGGAGCAACCTGGTCTAGTGGAAGGTGTCCCTGCCCATGGCAGGGGGGGTGGAACTGGATGATCTTTAAGGTCCCTTCCAACCCAAACCATTCTATGATTCTAGAATCAGGTTGGCATTCCTTTGTCTCAAGAAAATTGTTGGGTTTTCTCTTATTATCATGTCTCTACCTTCAGGCATGCCCACAATTTGAAACAACTAAGTCACTGGTGTTGAAATCATGCCAGAAGAAGCATCGTGGTCCTCACAAACCCCAGGATCAGGATGCCAACCACAGTTTGCTTCATGAAGGAGGAACCTGTCGAAGAACTATACCCAGCAAATTTCCTCCTCTAACTTTTGAGAATCCAGAAGGATATGCAGCCCACCCCTTAGATCATCTGGACCACTCAAGGAAGAACACAGACTCTCATGGCCAGCCCAAGAAAGAGACAACAGTAAAAGCCAGTGTGCAGGTGAAGGGTGCAGAGAACTGTAGAGAAACACGTATGTTACCTGCTCTATGGCCAGCGGAGACAGAGGTCTTCAGCCCTCCAGACATCGAGATTCCACAGGTGCCTTCCATAAGGAACTGGAGATGCAGCAGCACTCTGCCACAAAGAAGTAGCCCCGCCGGGCACCCAGAAAAGGAGCTGGCGTTTTGTGTTGAACCCTGTGGCAGAGAGGAGTCAGCAGCAGTACTGGTTACAGATACTCCCGAGCAGGAGTATGGAGTAAAGGTGACCTGGAGACAGCGGCCTCATCTCATGAACTACCTGCGGGAGAGAGGGAAGCTGAGTGCTGCCGACATAATGGTGAAGGCGAACACCAAGCTCCCGAGGAGACAGGCCAAGGTCTGACTTGG
>NW_010253138.1:0-417 GCF_000690775.1 Eurypyga helias | reverse complement strand
GTGTGATGGGGGGGGAGCCATAATGTTGTGTGCGACAGACGCGCCCGAATAGACAATGTTACTTTCTCGGATGAAGAGGGGAGATCATTTAAGCCCGGCCCTGTGCTACAGGTGGCTGATCCCCCTGAGAAGTGCTGCAAAAGCACGGGGGACGTTTTCTTGGGGACGGGGCTGTGTTGGGCCAGGCTTCCTTGGGGAGCAGGGCGGCACTGAGAAGAGTTCTCTGTCGCACGTGGTTTACCGGAGGGGTTGGTAAGGACGGGGAGGGCAGGGAGTACCACCTCAGGGCCTGGCCCTGGCCGCCCTGAATTGGGCTGGGGGAGGGGGGGTCGCCTCGGCGCGCGCGGAAAGGGGGCGGGGCTGGGCTCCGGCCCACCTCACGTGGCTGTCATCCTGCGCATGCGCAAGGGTTCCTCC
>NW_010253137.1:0-7754 GCF_000690775.1 Eurypyga helias | reverse complement strand
AATCCCAGCAAAGACCTGCTACAAATTGCTGCAAATTAAGCTGATTTTGCCCCGAATGAGGGATTTTCTGCTGCAGATCAGCCCTTCCCGGAGCTGATGAGGTGGGGATTAGAGAAGGGACTGAAATCAAAGGGACAGGAGGGTGCGGGAGGGGGGAGCCCGAGCGGGGAGCCCAGCAGTGAAAGTCCTGGAGCATTAACACTTATTGATTTCTACTTTGCTGACATTTTATTCTATTACCAAGTTTCCGATTAGCCTCAACTCGGATCCATGACAGCCGAGGCAGGGTGCGGAGCTCTTTGGGGCTCCCGCTCTTTGGGTTCGCAGCCGCCCAGCCCCGCAAGCATCTGCTCCCAGCAAGTGCCGCCTTCCAGGGGCTGCCTGGCCCGGGAAGGGCAAAGAGAGCTGGGCTGGCGGCCCGGCCAGGGCTGCGAGCTCCTCCTGCTCACCAGAGATGCTCGAGGGGAGGAAGGGAGCCCTTTCCAAACCCTGTCTCCTTATAAACCCCCAAATCTTTAACATTACATGTGATGGGGGTAGCCGGTTCACCCCCTTTTCAACAGCCGTCTGTCTGTCCATCCCTCCATCCCTGCGCACCTCTCTCCCTCCCTCCCTCTGGATCCTCATTTCCATCTGTTTAAACAGCAACAGCAATGCATGTTGCAGGTATTTCAAATTGCACCATTAAAGATTTTATGTTGTGGATGTTAAAATTAAAAAGATATATGTGCAAATAGTCACTACGAATTTAATCAACTTGATTTAATACTAATAGGAAACAGCAAATGGAATTTATGACTCAAAAAGAAGTGAATTTTTTTAAATAAATACAAGTACTTTGTGCAAAACAGAAAAAAAAAAATCCCAATCTGAAGAGTTTATTAGAGTCTAATCCCCCAACAACAACCGAAACCGGGGCTGCCCACCCAATAATCCTGGCTGCCATTAAAATATTAAAGATAAATCTAATCGTCTCTTTATCCAAAATAAGCGACTTTTATGTGGAGAGAAAATGTCTAACCCTTTGGGAAGAGAATTACTCCTAATGCATCAAATGGAATTCAGTCAGGATGGCAAAACTAGGTTTAAAAGCAAATGAGATGGTAATAGAGATAAAGGCCAGTATAACAAATTAAAAACACTCATTTACACGAATTAAAATCCCTTCTAAAAGGGTTCTGAGTAAGGAGGCCACTGGATGGTCTTGGTCCTTCTTGGTACACAGGGGCTTATGCAGCCTCTCTGGACACAGGGGAAGGCAGGATGCGGTGCGGAGTAGGTGAGGGGAAGAAGTTTTGCTCCTGAACCCACCTCCCCAAGATGGTTTTTACCCACATCCTACCACAGCTCTGTACTGAAACATGTAGTGGCAGCTCCCAGCGTCACCCTGAGCTCGTGCTGGGCACGGTCGGGTGCCCAGCTTGGGACTTGGGTGACATCTATCTGTGGGAGCACCCCTTCGAGGAGGAGGATCCCCAAGGAGCTCACCCAGCTGGCCTCCTCGCACATGCTTTCCGTAGGCACGGGGTGAGGTGAGGAAGGGTGCGGCTGGTCCCACCACCTTGTTAGGTCATTTTGAGGTTGTCTGTGTGCCCCAGCTTTGGAAACCCCAGCCTCCTTGTGGGTGCACCAGAGGAAAATTCCCAGCGGGGTACTTCTTCCCAATGCTATAGCCACAAGTGAAATACAGCCCACGGCACGCTCTCAGGCTGTTTGCAACGGGTTATAGCCAAGCACTTTTGCCAAAGCTGGGAAGATGCTGAGCACAACTGAATTCATGAAAGTCATCTGGTAAATCCCCAGGAACAAGCCTTTACCTGCTCAGACTTCTTCTTCCAGTATGAAATGCAAACTTTTTTCCAGAGTGAGACAGCGGTGACATTTGAACTGTCCCCCTAGCAATGTGTGACATGAATAAGAGCAGTTCTCTGCAGCGCTGGAGCTTCAGGCTGCTTAGATTTCCCGGCACCATTTTATGTTCACTTTGTAATTTGGGGATTATTCATGCAATTTTATAAGTGAGATCATTTTTTCTTTAGTTAATGCTTAGGGTCTGGGAAACAAGATTGCCGCCTCTGGGGAAAAAAGTCCCTTGTCTTCCCAATTTGATCATTGATTCTACCTTTTGTAGGAGGTTTCTGTCTTCTCAATGGCAGTGGAACAAGTGATGTTCTTGACATCTTGACCTCTTATTCGTAGAGACATATCAATTACAGCTCCTAAGGATATCAGCAGGCCCACTATCCTTCCCCCAGCTGTAAGTGGGACCCACCAGACACAAACCAATCATTTGAGACACCTGTGTTAGCTGTCCTTAAACCTGCCAGTGAAGTTTCTCCAAGATAGACATCCTATCCTAATGCCTGTCCTACAGAGGATAGGCATCTGTCCTAACACTCTCTGTACTATTACAGAGCTTCTCCTACTGTCTTGCTACAGACTAAGGCATCTCCCATAGCTGTCCACTGTATCTAATCTATAGTGGACAATTTTGGAAGCTCACCACTCATACATTTTTTAAATGCATTTGAAGACTTGATGGTATATCACTTCTCTTCAGACCAAAGAAATATATGCTTTCCATACATCTCATGATTTTTCTCCTGTCCCTCACCAATTAGTCCGATCTCTCCTGAAGATCGGTACCCAGAAAGGGTAGAGCAGGATGCAGCCCAGGCCAGAGACTAGCTAGAAAGTTGCTTTAGATGCTTGCCCTTATCTTGTATACTGTATGGGCACACACCTATGGGCAGAAGCTGGGTCTAGTATTATTTTCTTATAAATTGATTTTCCTTAAAGGCTCCATGGCCTGGAACAAAACTAGATCTCCCTGTGTTTCCTCCCAAACCCATACACAAGCTTTTCTTCAAACAAGGCAGACTATTTTGTCACCTGATGATGGATAGGACATCAAATTGATTCCTAAATTTCCTCTTTCACACAAACCAAGAAAAGGGAACACTTAGAACAGTTAAAGGACACTGCATCAGAGATTAGCACACTGTGTCATTTGCCTGAGGTACTCACATGCCCAAACTTTACTTAGAACTGAGCAGGACATCCTCCCCGCCAGAATTAGTATTAGAATTAAATTACTAATGAGGTGGACAACAGTCATGGTGGATGAAGAAAATCTTTATATACATCCATGGCAGCTTTGTTTAGGATGTCCAAGTCAAGTGTCGCTACTTTCCTATGCTACATTTTAGCTGGTTTTACAACTCTCCCTGCCAAACAGATTTCAGCCTGCTTGCTTGTACCCTGGTAGAGCTCATGGCTGGTCGCTTTGTTACTTTCTAATGCCTCAACACCAGAAGCACTTGAACCTGGTTGAACCCTGTCCAGAGCTGCCCACTATCAGAGGGAGGAGGTGGGATCAGATGTGGTGGGGCACTGACATGCAGTACCCGCTCCAGACTGGCCCAAAGGGTTAAAATTCTTCCCTCAGATTTACAGGTCACTGGGAGTAGCTGATATATTCAGCTAACAGAAAACTTTGGGATCCAGCCCTTAGCTCTCAGCAGCCACAGGCCAAGAAGATACTGTCTCACCCCTTGTCCTGAGCAGGGCAGAGCTGCCCAATGCCTCGGGCTGAAAGATGCCAGAGGAATCGTGTCATGAGCTACCCTGTCATCGGCACAGAAAAGCTGCAGGGCAGAGGAACGGCCTCCAGTGCGGTGTGATTGAGTCCTACAGCTGGATGCTCTACACGGCCTGAATGGAGGTGCTCAGCCACAGGAGAGAAACAACAGGAGAGGTGTGGATGCATCTGTGTCAAGAGAGGAGGTGAGATATAATAGGAAAAAGGCAAAATGCCAGAAGTGCTACGCAAAGTGAAATCCTAGCTCTGTTAAGTGTCAGTGACCAAGGTCCCGCTGACTTCGGTAGGATGAGGATTTTATCCAGGGGCTAGGAGGTGCAGCTCGAAACTACCAGGATAATTCGAAGCAGGCAGAAACAGAGAGGTCTGCGCAGGGCTGCAGTAACTCAGCCAGCAGCTGCCAGCGGAGAGCGCTTAGCAGTGGGCATGACGGGTGCCCTAATCTCCCTCTCATCATGTACTTTGTATTATTCAAAATAAGTCATTATTCAGAAATCAATATACTGCATGTAAAGAAAGAGATATGTTCAATGGAACACTGGAATCAACACTGGAAACTTCTTACATATGATGGGTTTTTTAGCTAGAACATATCTAACAGACAACGTGAGCTCCATGGAGATTTTAGGGCCTGCAGGGAGCATTACAGCCTTCCAGCCTGAACTTCCACATAAAATAGGCTACAAAACTTCACCACATAATTTCTGCATCAGGTCAATAGCTTCTGGATGGGTTATAGATCATCTCTTAAAAAGACTCTCAGCCTTGATTTGAAGACTTCATGTGACAGAGGGAATCTACAACATCTGTGGGTAGGTAGTTCTAGTCACTCCATGTGTCTCAGCAGTTTTTATTCATACAGCAAGTGCTTGTTCTTGTCATATTAGCACTATCATGTCCTATATCCATCTACAGTGCAACATATGGTGGAAGGATAATGTGAAAATGCCCGGTGCTTGCGACTTCAGTAGATCACCAGTGCTCCCCAAAGTTAAAGAACACAGCTAAAATAAAAACATACTGGGGGAGACTTTTATTCAAAGTATTTTTTCCCCAGGCAGGGTTTGAAAGGAGATAGGCAGGAGCTGCATGGAAATAGGCAGGAGTTGTGTGGCCACTTCCACTGGGAGAACATGCAGAGGAGACCAAGGCAAGTAAGGCTGTGCTGGAAGGACCCAAAAGCCATTGTGGAGGAGATGGAAGAGCACGGGGAGATCAATATGACCTGTTGGTGTGAATCCTCTGATGTTTGTCTAGACAAAACGTGAGGCAGCTATGAACCAGGTGCTGAAAGAACTGACACGCAATGCACGGATGCGATAGAAATGGGGGAGAAGTGACACTTCCTTGCAAACTGAGGGGGCGATGACAAACATTGCTTCTACTGGGATTCAGGATGTCCATGGACACAGAAGGAGGCTGGAAGAAAGGCAAAACTGGGTGAAGATCCAAGTCAGCCCACTGTGTGTGGATGAAGGACAGGTTAGCAAACAAGAATGGGAGAAGTGGAAAAGTTCAGCACCAAAGATAATGCAGCAGAATGATGGAAGAAGGTGAAGGATGAGCTGGATCAGGAAAATGGGAGAGGTTCTGAGGTTGCTGAGGTTCCTCTCTCTAGCAGAGCATCTGAGCCATTTGGTTGAGGAAAGCTTAAATAAAGCCATAATTTAAGAGTCCAAACCACCCGCTAACGAGGCACAAAATGATAGGGGTGACACGTGTTGTAGGGTGGACCCCAGGTTGATAATGTCTGATGGGCTTGTCAAACTGCGCTCTGGCAGTACTCCTTGAGCGAGAAAGGGTTGTCATACTCACATAGCCCACACCCTGTACCTGTCCTTGGGTGGGGATGCAGAGCAGGGTCTGAGGAAAAAGGCGGAGGAAGGGTGGTGCACAAAGAGCCATGAGAACACGGGATCAAGTTGAGAAGCAGCTCCTATGCACCTCTGCACCCTGTGTGAGCCCTGGGCGGTGCTTCAGGCAGAGCCACAGCATGCGTCTCCTCACTGTGATGGTGTCAAACAGATGTAGTGGGAACATTTCGGAGGGTTTCAGACCCGGTGGTCTTGGTTTTGCAGCAGACTGCAGCTGGGGGCCACGTAACCCAGAAAATGGAGTGCTGCATCAGAGATGTGTGGGTAGGAGGTGTTTCTGGAGAAATTTGAGTCAGTTCCTGGAGAACCTGAGAAGCAATCATATTAAAGTTCCAAATATTTTATTGGCAACCCGATAGTTGACTCTTTACCCTAACAGACTCAGTCATGCTGAGGCAGGGCTTGTGTAACTCCAGGCTGAATGCTGGGGAAGGAAACTGTGTACCATATCCAGGGGGTCCCCAGGGAGGCGGAACAGACGGCAAACCATGCCTTAGCTAGCGCAGACAAGGCACAACCAAGGTTTGAGGTGGTAGGATGACTTGTGGCGTCCCTGATAAGGCCCGTAGCGCAACCTGCCCACCTTCAGGAGCAAAGCTGGCTGCTCAAGGTCTGCTCACTGGTACAGGCTGTTGTTGGGGAAGACCTGGAGGGACCTGGAGGGACCCCTGCTGAGGGTCCCCTCTCCTTTGCTTGGCAGCTGCTTTTAAGCTGAGACTCTCATTCCTGGCTCCTGCTTCATCTCCACCGACTTCTCTAGTGATCTCTGCTGGAGGCCGATTGTGGCTGCTGCCCACAAACTGCTCTGCTCACTTTGCTCAGGTACGGTGGGACTGGGCCCTGGTGGGCACAGGGAAGGGATCCTGCCCCAGTGGCTGTGTTATCACACTTGGCTCCTGGCTCCCTGCCCCTTAGGGACCAGCCAGCCCCTGCAGCACCCTGGCAGTCTCCACTCAACTCTTACGAACCATTTCCACTACTGTGGAGACACGAGTTGCTTTACAGTCATGTCTGGGAATATCTGTAACAGCAAGCCAGCACGTGGCTCCCTCGCAGCTCTGAGAGGAGATGGCCCCAGCGATGCTGCCACCGCGGTTGGAGGTGCCCTCAGTTTGCTCAGGGAAGGCGTGATATTCAGCATCTGCAAGCAGTCCCGATCCGTTGGCAGGCCAGGGCTCTAAACTAGGATTGCCAAAGTGCGCAGGGCTGTGGGCAGTCCAAACCACCTGTGACCACCCTGGGCATATCCTACCAATTTCAGAGGCAGTTCCCAGCACTCACTGTGTTGTCACGCACACGGAACTGCAGAGCCTCCTCCAGAGACCAGGAGAGCCTCCCCTTCACAGGAAGGCAGGAGCTGCTTGGCCTGATGGACCACCTCGGAGGCCTGCAAAGCTGAGAAGAAGAGGAATAGGGAGCTACTTCCTGTCGAAGTTGAGGTGGAAGATGGGTGTTTTGAGCTGATCTGGAGCTGCAGTCCCAGCCCAGCTCGGTGGTCCCACTGATTAACTGGCCCCCATGAACAGATGTCAGAAGCCACGCTGTGGACTATAGGACAAGGGGTAACGGGTTTAAACTGAAATCAGTAGATTTAGATGAGATATCAGGAAAAAAATTCTTCACAGAGAGGGTGGTGAGGCACTGGAACAGGTTGCCCAGAGAAGCTGTGGATGCCCCCTCCCTGGAAGTGTTCAAGGCCAGGCTGGATGAGGCCTTGAGCAAGCTGATCTAGTGGAAGGTGTCCCTGCCCATGGCAGGGGGGGTGGAACTAGACGGGCTTTATTGTCCCCTCCAACCTAAACCATTCAATGGTTCTATGATTCTATGACTGTTTACCACTCTCGTGGTACATGCTGTGGCAGAGATTTTGCCTCAGTTTGGGTGAAACAGGAGATGTCTTAGGTTTTCCCTTCATTTGATGTCTTTTGCTGGGGTAGGGCTGGCAGGGACAAGGTGTGTGGTACCTTGCCCAGGCGTGGCGAAAGGCTCTCTGTTACTGAAGAGCCGTGTGGCTCACAAACCATGCTTGTGGGCAGGTCTGTCTAGGGAGGCCAAGCAACTCTTTCACCACCTCTGACGGCGTGAAGCTGGATGTTTCTCCAACACACACCACCTCCAGCTCTACCCTTTCAAGGAACACTGCTCAGCTTTAATCACAGGTTTCCGCCATGCACCCTTATTTCTCTGCTGAGCACGCATTTACCCCAGAGCAGGGATGAGCCGGTGTTTTCCCACCCGGCCGCTTTGCACATCTCTCCGCCGGTGCCCCGCGCCGCGCG
>NW_010253136.1:0-1796 GCF_000690775.1 Eurypyga helias | reverse complement strand
AAAAAAAACCCTAACTGGTTGCATTAATATTGTCACTATAAACAGATTAAAGTTATCTTTCATACCCTGCATGAAAAATCATAGAATCACAGAATGGTTTAGGTTGGAAGGGACCTTAAAGACCATCTAATTCCAACCCCCCTGCCATGGGTAGGGACACCTTCCACTAGACCAGGTTGCTCAAAGCCTCATCCAGCCTGGCCTTGAACACTTCCAGGGATGAGGCATCCACAGCTTCTCTGGGCAACCTGTGCCAGTGCCTCATCACCCTCTCCATGAAAAACTTCTTTCTGATATCCAATCTAAACCTCCCCGCTTTCAATTTAAACCCACTATCCCTTGTCCTGTCATTACAGGCCCTTGTAAAAAGTCCCCCCCAGCTTCCTTGTAGCCCCTTCAGGTACTGGAAAGCTGCAATAAGGTCTCCTCGGAGCCTTCTCTTCTCCAGGCTGAACAAGCCCAACTCTCTCAGCCTTTCATCACAAGAAAGGTGCTCCAGCCCTCTGATCATCTTTGTGGTCCTCCTCTGGACTCACTCCAACCGGTCTATATCCTTCTGATGTTGTGGGTTCCACAGCTGGATGCAGTACTCCAGGTGGGGTCTCACAAGAGCAGAGTAGAGGGGTAGAATCCCCTCCCTCAACCTAGTAGCCACACTTCTGCTGATACAGCCCAGGATACAGTTGTTTATGACTCCTCCCAAAATACTGGATTTCTGATTTTAAATATAGTACATGCATGGTTTATAAGATTCCAAGTTTCCTCTCAAATGCTTCTGTGTTTATCACAACATTTGAATATGAAATTTTGCACAAGGTATTTCAACAATTTTAACTATTCAACAAGGACTTTTCATCTGCTCTTTACCAGTGCTCCCATATACTCTGTATACAAAGTATCTGTGTCTAAGAAAACATTTTTGTATTAGTGATCATTAGTTTTAGCACTCACTTGATTAACGGATTCAGTCCAGTCATCAGGAACCTACACCACATGAGACCTTTCAGGATCAGAGCTCAGTATTTCCACCAGTATAACTTACTATAACTGTTATGATAAATGATGTAAATATGAAATATTAATGAATACAGGTATATACTGGTGAAGTAAATGAGAGATTTCCCATTGAACAATAGGCTGAGCATTGGATCCCATGATCTTATCAAGGCACTGCACTGATTGAACTTCTAAAATGAAATTATAATATTAAAATTAAAGTAAACCCTAAAATGAAATTGAAAACCCAGAAAGAGAAAAGTCATGTTCACCCATGTTTCAAGAAGTTATTACAGGTGGCTCAAAACAGCCATATAAAGTTGCACAGATTTATTTTTCAGCTGCTACCACAAGATTTTTTTTTTTAAATTTTGGATGAATTAATAATTTTACCTTTGTCTAGCTAAAAGCTTAATTTTTATTAAAAAACCTAAAATTTTCCTTTCTACAAGACTGTCTTAGGAGTTTTAATCTCCGAATGTTTTTAGTAAAGATCATAATTTCTAGATGCTTTTACAAATTGCAGAAAGATAGAAAACAAATGAATTATTTTATAACTGAAGTAACTGCTGAATGATTACTATAATTTTTCCTCCAGAGTTATGTCATCTTAAGAACACTGACTGCGAGCTATTTAATTAGCTTTATGTTGAAATGAAACATAACTTTTGCCTATTAAAAATTCATGCATACCACTTATTTGTATTTGTCTAATTACTTTAGAAAGGCATCTATTAATGTAACAAATGTGGACTTTATATTCAATTTGAAAGCTTATGGGGTGACACAGCTGATGAAGT